>NC_057795.1:96212710-96218230 GCF_018294505.1 Triticum aestivum | reverse complement strand
GAGGAGAAACCCCCCACTCCCCTCGCTCCTTGCACACCCCTCTGCCCGTACTGGTTCGGGCACGATGCCTCAACCCCCGTGGACGGCGCTCACCGTCACCGCCTCCGACGCCGTTGGACCCCGCCGTCATCGGAGCTCCCTCGCCGGCCTGCCTCCGCCACCTCGCCGGACTGCTTCCTCTCCGGCGCCGTCGTCCCCGACCCCCGCTGCCCCATGCCCTACATCACCAGTGAGGCCACGGCCTCCCTCTCCCCTTCTCCCTATCTATCGCTGGTGACTGATACGTCTCCAACGTATCTATAATTTTTGATTGTTCCATGCTATTATATTAACCCTTTTGGATGTTTATGGGTTTTATTTTACACATTTATATCATTTTTGGGACTAACCTACTAACCGGAGGCCCAGCCCATATTGCTGTTTTTTTGCCTATTTCAGTATTTCAAAGAAAAGGAATATCAAACGGAGTCCAAACGGAATGAAACCTTCGGGAGCATTATTTTTGGAACAAATCTGACCCGGAGAGCTTGGTATGCAAGACAAGAGGCCTCCGAGGGCCCCACGAGATAGGAGGGCGCGCCCCCCTTGTAGGGCGCGTCCCCTGTCTCGTGGGCCCCTCGGGCGGCCACCGACGTACTTCTTCCTCCTATATATACCTACGTACCCCGAAAACATCCAGGAGCACCACGAAACACAATTTCCACCGCCGTAACCTTTTGTATCCATGAGATCCCATCTTGGAGCCCTTGCCAGCACTCTGCCGAAGGGGGAAACAACCACAGAGGGCCTCTACATCAACATCCTTGCCCCTCCGATGAGTTATGAGTGGTTTACCACAGACCTACGGGTCCATAGTTATTAGCTAGATGGCTGCTTCTCTCTTTTTAGATCTCAATACAATGTTCTCCCCCTCTCTTGTGGAGATCTATTCAATGTAAACTCTTTTTGCGGTGTGTTTGTCGAGATCCGATGAATTGTGGGTTTATGATCAAGTTTATCTATGAATAATATTTGAATCTTCTCTGAATTCTTTTATGTATGATTGAGTTATCTTTGCAAGTTTCTTCGCATTATCAGTTTGGTTTGGCCTACTAGATTGATCTTTCTTGCCATGGGAGAAGTGCTTAGCTTTGGGTTCAATCTTGCGGTGTTCTTACCCACTGACAGAAAGGGTTGCAAGACACGTATTGTATTGTTGCCATCGAGGATAACAAGATGGGGTTTATATCATATTGCATGTGTTTATCCCTCTACATCATGTCATCTTGCTTAATGCGTTACTCTGTTCTTATGAACTTAATACTCTAGATGCAGGCAGGAGTCGGTCGATGTGTGGAGTAATAGTAGTAGATGCAGGTAGGAGTCGGTCTACTTGTTATGGACGTGATGCCTATATACATGATCATGCCTAGATAATCTCATAACTATGCGCTTTTCTATCAATTGCTCGACAGTAATTTGTTCACCCACCGTAATACTTATGCTATCTTGAGAGAAGCCTCTAGTGAAACCTATGGCCCCCGGGTCTATCTCTTATCATATTTGCTTTCAATCTACTTTATTTTGCATCTTTACTTTTTGCATCTATATTATAAAATACCAAAAATATATTTATCTTATCATACTATCTTTATTAGATCTCACTTTCGCAAGTGGCCGTGAAGGGATTGACAACCCCTTTATTGCGTTGGTTGCGAGTTCTCAGTTTGGTTGTGTAGGTGCGTGGGACTTTTGAGGAGCCTCCTACTGGATTGATATGATACCTTGGTTCTCAAAACTGAGGGAAATACTTACACTACACTTTGCTGCATCACCCTCTCCTCTTCGAGGAAAACCAACGCAAGCTCAAGATGTAGCAAGAAGGATTTCTGGCGTCGTTGCCGGGGAAGTCTTCGCTCAAGTCAAGACATACCAAGTACCCATCACAAACCCATCTCCCTCGCATTTACATTATTTGCCATTTGCCTCTCGTTTTCCTCTCCCCCACTTCACCCTTGCCGTTTTATTCGCCCTCTCTTTCCCAATCTCCTCCTCTCTTTTTGCTTGCCGTTTTTCTGTTTGCTTGTGTGTTGGATTACTTGTTGCTATGGCACAAGATAATACCAAGTTGTGTGACTTCTCGAATACCAATAATAATGATTTCCTTAGTACTCCGATTGCTCCTCTTAATGATGTTGAGTCTTGTGAAATCAATACCGCTTTGTTGAATCTTGTTATGAAAGATCAATTCGCCAGCCTTCCTAGTGAAGATGCTGCTACTCATCTAAACAATTTTGTTGATTTGTGTGACATGAAAAAGAAGAAAGATACGGATAACAATATTGTCAACTTGAAGTTATTTCCATTTGCACTTAGAGATCGTGCTAAAGTTTGGTTTTCGTCTTTGCCTAAAAATAGTATTGATTCTTGGAACAAGTGCAAAGATTCTTTTACCTCTAAGTATTTTCCTCCCGCTAAGATCATCACTCTTAGGAACAATATTATGAATTTTAAACAACTTGATCATGAGCATGTTGTCCAATATTGGGAAAGAATGAAATTGATGCTTCGCAATTGCCCTACTCATGGTTTGAATTTATGGATGATCATACAAATTTTTTATGCCGGTTTGAACTTTGCTTCTAGGAATCTCTTAGACTCGGCCGCGGGAGGCACCTTTATGGAAATCACGTTAGGAGATGCTACAAAATTGCTTGATAATATTATGGCTAATTATTCTCAATGGCACACCGGAAGATCTTCTAGTAAAAAAGTGCATGCTATAGAAGAAATCAATGTTTTGAGTGGAAAGATGGATGAACTTATGAAGATGTTTGCTACTAAAAATACTCCTCTTGATCCCAATGATATGCCTTTGTCTTCCTTGATTGAGAATAATAATGAATCTATGGATGTGAATTTTGTTGGTAGGAATAGTTTTGGAAACAATGCTTATAGAGGAAATTTTAATGCTAGACCGTTCCCTAGTAATCCCTCTAATAATTATGGAAATTCCTACAATAATTCTTATGGTAATTTTAATAAGATACCCTCTGATTTTTAGAATAGTGTGAAAGAATTTATGATTTCTCAAAAGAATTTTAAGGCCTTGCTTGAAGAAAAATTGCTCAAAGTTGATGATTTGGCTAGGAACGTTGATAGACTTTCGCTTGATGTTAATTCTCTTAAACTTGGATCTTCTTCTCCTAAGCATGATATCAATGAGTCTCTCAAAGTAATGAGAATTTCCATTGACAAGTTCAAGGAAAGAACTGCTAGATTGCATGCTAAAAAAGAAAGCTTTATAAAAGCGCGTTCTTCTAGTCTTCATGAAAATAATGATGAGGATCTTAAAGTTATTTACGCATCTCCGATTAGATCTATGTTTTGCGATATGAATTTTGATGATTATGGGAGTGATGATGAATCAACTTTGCCTAGAAGGCATCCCAAAATTTTTGAGTCTTTAGATCTTGATGTTAAATTTGGTAAAAGTGAGATTGGAGAATCCTCAACTTCTAATAATGTTGAACTTACTATCTCGGATTTCAAGGAATTTGATTATGATAATTGTTCTTTAAAAGGGTGTATTTCCTTGTTGCAATCCGTTGTTAATTCTCCTCATGCTTATAGTCAAAACAAAGCTTTTACCAAACATATTGTTGATGCCTTGATGCAATCTTATGATGAAAAACTTAATTTAGAAGTTTCTATACCTAGAAAACTTAATGATGAGTGGGAACCTACTATAAAGATTAAAATTAAATATTATGAGTGTTTTGTTTTGTGTGATTTGGGTGCTAGTGTTTCCACGATTTCGAAAACTTTATGTGATATTCTAGGTTTCCATGATCTTGATGATTGCTCTTTAAATTTGCACCTTGCGGATTCCACCATTAAAAAGCCGATCGGAAGAATCAATGATGTTCTCATTGTTGCAAATAGAAATTTGGTGCCCGTAGATTTTATCGTTCTTGATATAGATTGCAATCTTTCTTGCCCTATTATTCTTGGTAGACCTTTCCTTAGAACGATTGGTGCGATTATTGATATGAAGGAAGGGAATATTAGATTCCAATTTCCATTAAAGAAAGGCATGGAGCACTTTCCAAGAAATAAAGTCAAATTACCTTATGAATCTATCATGCGTGCTACTTATGAATTTAGTGCCAAAGATGGCACTCGTTAGATCTATCCTTGTTTTTATGCCTAGCTAGGGGCGTTAAACAATAGCGCTAGTTGGGAGGCAACCCAATTTTCTTTATGTTTTTTTTGCTCCTGTTTAGTAATAAGTCTTGCATCTACCTTCTGGTTAGATGTGTTTTTATCTTTTAATTAGTGTTTGTGCCAAGTAAAACCTATAGGATAACCTACGATGATAGTTGATTTGATTCTGCTGAAAAACAGAAACTTTGTACGTACGAATATAATTTTGTTAATTCACAGGAACGTGCTTTTGCGTTGATTCTTTTTGATGCTGTTCAATAGAAAAAGTTTCCATCACTTACTATTTTGGTAGGATTTTTAGAGTTTAGAAGTTTGCATTAGTTACGGATTGCTACAGATTGTTCTGTTTTTGACAGATTCTGTTTTTCGTGTGTTGTTTGCTTATTTCAATGCATCTATGGCTAGTACATAAGTCTATGAACCATAAAGAAGTTGGAATACAGTAGGTTTAACACCAAAATAAATAAAGAATAAGTTCACGGGAGTACCTTATGTGGTGATTTTGTTTTCTTTCACTAACAGAGCTTATAAGATTTCTTATTGAGTTTTGTGTTGTGAAGTTTTCAAGTTTTGGGTAAAGCTTTTATGGACTATGGAATAAGGAGTGGCAAGAGCCTAAGCTTGGGGATGCCCATGTGTAACACCCCGGATGTAACTTTCCATCTTTGTAACTCCAACTCTTGCCATTTTCGGCTATGTGTTATGATATTCCCTCCATGGTTGGGTTTTGTCTTTTGTTTTGCTTTTATTCATGTCATGCATCTTATATCATGTCATCATGTGCATCTCATTTGCATACGTGTTCATCTCATGGATCCGAGCATTTTCCCCGTTGTCCGTTTCGCAATCCGACACTCCCACATGCACCGGCGCACCCCTCTTGTCTCTTTTCGTGTGCGGGTGTTAAACGTTCTCGGAATGGACCGAGCCTTTCCATGTGGCCCTGGTATAGCACCGGTAGACCGCCTGTCAAGTTTCGTGCCATTTGGAGGTCGTTTAATACTCCAACGGTTAACCGCATAACCGCAAAGGCCTCTTTTGAGTTGCAGCCCAACACCCCTCCAAAACAGCCCAATAACCCATCTAAGTCACTTCCATGCTCTCCATCGTCGGATCACGATCGTGTGGGTGAAAACCGCACTCCATTTGGAGTCTCCTAGCTCCCTCTACCTTTAAATATGTGACCATCCCCGAAATTTTCGGGCAAACCCTAGCTACCGCTCCCCTCGCGCCGCCGAACACGTCCGGACCGCGCCAGACGCGTCCGCCCTCCATTGCTCGGCCAACCGCGAGCCGCCACGTGGCTGCTCCGCC
>NC_057795.1:96203029-96212353 GCF_018294505.1 Triticum aestivum | reverse complement strand
CGTCCGCCGCCGCCGACCGGTGCCAGATCCGGCCGGCCTCGCCCCAGCAGCCTCCCCGACCTCACCTCCGGCTTCAACTCCGGCGTGCCTCGACGTCCGCGCCAGATTCAGATCTGAAATATTAGGTTGACTTCGAATTTCCACTAAGTCTGCACATTATCATGCCATATTCATCGTGTCATAACTTTGTACCCATGGCTCCGTTTTGGGCGTGTAGCATACCGGATTGTTCGGCTGGATGAGTACATCATTTTATCTCATTGCGTCATTTTCATTTGAGCTCATCTTGTTGCCCGAAATGCTGTTGGAAGAGGACTATGTGATGTTAGTTTCAGATGCTTATCAGAACATGCACTTTTGTCATTTTTGCCATGATTGATGTGTGCATCTTATGGGCATGAGCTCTACATGTGATTTGAACTATGCCATGTCTTCTTTACAAAGGTACTTGCCATGTATTTTTGTTATCAATGTGGTGACTAGCACAAGCATGCAAACTAGGCTTCGTGGTGTTGCTGATTTTAGTCCCTGTTCTGCTGTTACTTTGATGCCATGTAAGCATGATGCTACAGAGAGATCCATGCTTATTTTGAGATACTTCAGTAAGGGTGTTTTGGATATATGGTTATGCTCTATCCATTCATGCTCCTGTTTGCAATTATGGATTAGTCTAGCATGTCATTCTCGTGCTCTACTTTTGCTACAAAATGTTTCCTGGCAGATTGTTTACATGTTATTCAATTTTGCCAAGGTTGTTGTAGTTGATCCTTGCATGCTATGAACTTGTTCTTGCCATGGTTAGCTTCATAAACATGTCTTCTTGCTGATGATATGCTTATCTTGTCATGCAATGACTTGTGGTGAGTGAATCGAGCTCGCGAAGATGCCTTCGTAATTCTGTCATTGCCATGCTCTGTTTGCTGAATCTGTTAACGGAACTTGCTATGTTCACATGGGTGCCATCATATTTTCTTGTCCTTTTTGGCTCATGGTCAGTAAGGGACTTTTGTTCTATGCTTTGATTAGAATCATGCCAAGTCTTGTTTTGCTATTATAAGTTCTTGTAGCATGTTGATAACTTGCTCTGAACATTGCTTCTTGCTGCTATTTATTCCATGTCCTAGCTGATAACTTTTGCACTTTCGCCATGCTTGTTTGAACCTGTTGTGGTGTGATTTAGCCGTAGCTCAGTGTTCCTCTTTTGTTAAGCATCTCCTGTAGATTACTGCCATATGCTTTGTTTGTATGTTGGGGTGTTGTAGCATAGTTTCTTGTTGCATGCTAAGTAGCATCGTGCTGTTAATCGCAGCTTTGTGTCATTCTTGTTTTGCTTGCCATTTGCAAACCGTGCATCCGTTTCCGGTGATCTTCATATAGATTTCAACCGAAATCACCTCATCTTTCCAGCGGCATGCTTGGTTTTCCAAGTTGAGGCCTTGCTCATCCTTTTTCCTCCCGGAGCATGCATACGCATTGCATATCACATCTCGCATATCATGACATGTATTGCATCATGTTGCTTGTGCATTGCACCGTGATTTATTGTGGTTCCTTTGCTTGTGTTCTTGCTTTGGGTAGAGCTGGGAGACGAGTACGTGCACGAGGAACCTGTTGAGTACGCTAACGAGGATCAAGCCTTCGACAACTCTGAGAACCTTGCAGGCAAGATGACCATACCTTCGATATCACTTCTATCTTTGCTTTGCTAGTTGCTCGCTCTATCGCTATGTTAGCTCTACCCTACCACTTGTTTACCATGCCTCCCATTTTGCCATGTCAAACCTCTAACCATCATGTCCTAGCAAACCGTTGTTTGGCTATGTCACCGCTTTTGCTCAGCCCCTCTTATAGCGTTGTTAGTTGCAGGTGAAGATGAAGTTTGCTCCTAGTCGGAACATGGATATTTTGGGATATCATAATATCTCATGTTTAATTAATGCACCTTATATACTTGGTAAAGGGTGGAAGGCTTGGCCTTATGCCTGGTGACTTGTTCCACTCTTGCCGCCCTAGTTTTCGTCATACCGGTGTTATGTTCCTTGATTTTGCGTTCCTTACACGGTTGGGTGATTTATGGGACCCCCTTGACAGTTCGCTTTGAATAAAACTCCTCCAGCAAGGCCCAACCTTGGTTTTATCATTTTCCACCTAAGCCTTTTTCCCTTGGGTTTTCGCGAGCCCGAGGTTCATCTTTATTTACGCTCCCCGGGCCAGTGCTCCTTCGAATGCTGGTCCAACCCGGGCGATGTCTGGCGTCCCCTAGGCAACCAGGGTCTATACCAACCTGACGTCTTGCCCATCCGGTGTGCCATGAGAACGAGATACATGCGACTCCTATCGGGATTTGTGGGCACATCGGGAGGCTTTGCTGGTCTTGTTTTACCATTGTCGAAATGTCTTGCGAACCGGGATTCCGAGGCTGATCGGGTCTTCCCGGGAGAAGGTATATCCTTCGTTGACCGTGAGAGCTTGTGATGGGCTAAGTTGGGACACCCCTGCAAGGTATATTATCTTTCGAAAGTCGTGCCCATGGTTATGAGGCAGATGGGAATTTGTTAATGTCCGGTTGTAGATAACTTGACACTTGACTTCAATAAAATGCATCAACCGTGTGTGTGGCCGTGATGGTCTCTTCTCGGCGGAGTCCGGGAAGTGAACACGGTTTGTGTTATGGATGTACGTAAGTAGTTTCAGGATCACTTCTTGATCACTTCTAGCTTTTCGACCGATGCGTTGCTTCTCTTCTCGCTCTCACTTGCGTATGTTAGCCACCATATATGCTTAGTGCTTGCTGCAGCTCCACCATATTACCTCTTTTCCTACCTATGAGCTTAAATAGTCTTGATCTCGCGGGTATGAGATTGCTAAGTCCCCGTGGCTCACAGATTCTACCAAAATAGATGCAGGTGTCGAGGATACCAGCGCAGATGGCGCAACCGAGCTTAAGTGGGAGTTTGACGAGGACCTTGGTCGTTACTATGTATTGTTTCCAGATGATCAGTAGTGGAGCCCAGTCGGGACGATTGGGGATCTAGCATTTGGGGTTGTCTTCTTTTCATTTGGATTTGACCGTAGCCGGTCTATGAGTGTATTTTGAATGATGTATGATCTTAATTTTGGATTGTGTGAAGTGGCGATTGTAAGCCAACTCTCTTTATCCCATTCTTGCTCATTACATGGGATTGTGTGAAGATGACCCTTCTTGTGACAAAACCACCATGCGGTTATGCCTCTAAGTCGTGCTTCGACACGTGGGAGATATAGCCGCATCGTGGGTGTTACAAGTTGGTAATCGGAGCCATCCCCGACTTAGGAGCCCCCTGTTTGATTGTTTGCTGGCGTTGTTGAGTCTAGAACAAAAATGTTTTGAGTCTTAGGATTATATATATAGGAGAGTAGGATTCTTTTTACTCCTCAGCCCCTTCGTCGCTCTGGTGAGGTCTCCTGACGTAGATGTTTTCACTTTCCTCTCCTCAAATTTCACTACAATTTTTTTAGGATCACGCGGGTATCTTGGAATTGTTCCGATGGTTTTGTGACGAGGACATTGTTCTTGGTGCCTCCTGTCTATTATGTGGCTTTGACCCGGGGAGTTGAGCTCCGAGGTGTTGTCGTCACAATTTTATCGTTGCAGTTTCGGAATACCTGAGTTTTGCCGACATCGAAAAACCTCTTTTATGCAGTTGTTGGTGAGATAACCTCGACGCCACCCAGTACTGGGGCGGGATTTTGGGAGTATTGCCATAACTCGTATAACGGATGCTTTTCGAAGGTTGAGGTACACGATTTCCGAAGGTTTCTTGGTTATGTGTTGACGGATGGATACAACTGGATGTAGGGATTGTTTGTTTGGGTGAGATATATTGCTTCCCCTGTATCCCCAACACCTGATTGCATAACCATAAAGTTTCGGGAGTTTATAGGTGGGATTCAAGTAGCTCTAACATTTCTTCCCGCAGATATTTGGTTTGTGATTGGGTAATCATTACCACTTATTTGTTCCAGTTGTACCTTGTTATTTCATTCATCAATATCTTATCAAGTGGCTTCTCACCTTAATGGATGTGTGATTTTAGCTTTGGGAATTCATTCGTTCATCCTTGTTCGAATGTTTATTGTGAAGACTATATGTTGCAATTTCCATCCGTTGATTCAACTTGTCTATCTGTCTATCAAGATGCTAACGGATGTCACCCTCTTCAGGATGGCTCCGCCAACGCGTCAGAATCCGGAACGCAATGATGGGAGTCAGGCGAACCCTCCACCTCCACCTCCGCCTCCGGAGGCATGGCAAGCTTTGATGGAAGCCACAAATGCCAATGCCCAGATGATGATTCAGCTCATGTAAGAGCGCAACCAAGGCCAAGGCAACCAAGGGAATCAAGGTCAAGGGCACTTCAACCATCAGCCTCAATTTCCTACCCTCAACCAATTCCTTGCAAATCAGCCGAAGTCTTTCAGCTACTGTGCCGAGGCCACAGACGCCGATGATTGGCTCGTGGATATCAACAAGCATTTTGAATGCAGCAATGTCAGGCCTGAGGACTACGTCAAGTTCGCTTCTTTTCAGCTCAAGGATCAAGCAGCTGATTGGTTCCAGCAATACAAGGATTCCAGAGGAGGTCGAGTGATTACTTGGACTGATTTCTGTCGGGACTTTAAAGCTCACCATATTCCTACCAGTGTTGTTGAGAGCAAGCATGAGGAGTTCCGCAATCTCAAGCAAGGCAACATGTCAGTGTATGAATACAACAAGCAGTTTCAGAAACTTGCTCGCTTCGCTAAACAAGACGTTCCTGATGAAAAGAGTATGATCTATCAATTCAGGGGTGGCCTTAGAGAGGATCTGCAGTTAGCTCTCGTTCTTGTGGAGCCTACTCAGTTTGATCAATTCTACAATATGACACTCAAGCAAGAAGGTGCTCAGCTCAAGTGTGAGGCTTCTAAGAAGAGAATCAGGGATGTAGTGCAGTATTCTTCTTCCTCACAAGTGGCAGCTAAGCAGCAGAAGTTCTACCTTCCTCCTCCTCCGTTTCGTCAGCCTTACCAGCAAAAGAACTCAGGTGGTCGTGGATCTTCCCACCCACCCAACCCAGGCTATCAGAACAAGTCTCAGCCTCAAGCTTCAAGGTCAAATGCTCCTTATCATCGTCCGCTCTCAGAAGTGACTTGCAACAAGTGCCAGCAGAAAGGTCACTACGCGGACAAATGCTTCAATCAAAGGCGCCTTCCTCCTCCTCCTCCCGTGAGATCTTCAAGCAATGCAGTGGTCAAGCATAATCCAAAGTCTGCAAAAGTGAACATGATGAATGCAGCTCAGGCAGAGGATTCTTCTGACGTGATAATGGGTAATCTTCCAGTTAATGATATTCCTGCAAAAGTTTTATTTGATACGGGTGCTTCTATTTCATTCATATCAAAGCCTTTTGCATCCATGCACGATTTGCATACTGTTGATCTACCTAAGCTGATAGCGGATTCCTCTCCGGGTTTATTCATGAACACCAAAATGATGGCTCTGGATGTTTCTATCAAGATGGGCGACTATAGATTTCTATCTTCTCTAATGGTTCTTGGCGACTCTGATATTGATCTAATTCTCGGGATGGACTGGCTTTCTAAGCACAAGGCTCAGCTTGATTGTGCTGCTAGGCAGATTCAATTGACACACCCTTCTGAGGATGTTATCATCTATGCCGCTCGTGATGAAACCATTCGGTTGTTTTCTCTCAATGAGAAGGGCGAGTTGGATGCTATTTCTCAAATTCCAGTCGTTTGTGAGTACCAAGATGTCTTTCCAGAAGAGCTTCCGAGTATGCCTCCTCATCGGCCAGTCGAGTTCGTTATTGATCTTGAGCCTGGAACTGAACCCGTTTGCAAGCGTCTATACAAGCTTGGACCTATGGAGCTGAAGGAATTGAAGAAATAGCTCGATGAACAAGAGCGTCTGGGTTTGATCAGACCGAGTTCATCCCCATGGGGTTGTGGAGTTCTTTTTGTCCAGAAGAAGGATGGCTCGGAACGACTTTGCGTCGATTACCGTCCATTGAACAAGAAGACAATCAAGAACAAGTATCCACTTCCCAACATCAATGAGCTTTTCAAGCAACTCAAAGGTGCTAAAGTATTCTCCCAGCTTGACCTTCGTATGGGTTATCATCAGATTCGCATTCGTGAACAAGATATTTCCAAGACAGCATTCAGAACAAGCTTTGGTTCTTATGAATATACTGTCATGTCTTTCGGCCTTGTCAATGCTCCTCCAACTTTCTCTCGAATGATGAACTTTATCTTCAACCCCTACACCAATGAATTCGTCTTGGTGTATCTTGATGATATTTTGGTCTTCTCCAAGAATAAGCAGGATCATGCCAAACATTTGCGATTGGTCCTCGACAAGCTCAGAGAGTATCAATACTATGCGAAGTTTTCCAAATGTGAGTTCTGGCTTGATGAAGTTCTTTACCTTGGTCATATCATCTCCGCCAAGGGCATTGTTGTTAATCCCGCGAAGGTGTCTGCAGTTGTGAATTGGGAACCTCCTCAGAATGTCAAACAACTCCGCAGTTTTATTGGTCTTGCAAGCTATTGCTGAAGATTCGTTGAGAACTTCTCTAAGATTGCAAAGCCTCTTTCCAACCTCCTCCAGAAGCATGTCAAGTATGTCTGGACGCCTGAGTGTGACGTCGCTTTCAACACCCCCAAAGAGAAGCTAGTCACAGCTCCTGTCTTGACTCCTCCTGATGAATCCAAACCATTCGAAGTGTTCTGTGATGCTTCTCTTCAAGGTCTCAGTGCTGTGTTAATGCAAGAGAAAAAAGTTGTGGCCTATACCTCTCGTCAGTTGAAGCCCAACGAAAAGAACTACCCCACTCACGATCTTGAGTTGGCGGCAGTTGTCCATGCATTGATAACATGGAGACATCTCTTATTGGGAAGGCAAGTGGACATTTTCACCGATCACAAGAGCCTCAAGTATATCTTCACTCAACCCTACCTTAACCTCAGGCAAACTCGATGGGTAGAAATGATTCAAGAGTACAATCCGAGTATTGAATATACTCCTGGCAAGGCGAATGTGATTGCAGATGCTCTGAGCAGAAAGGCTTATTGCAACAGTCTAGTTCTCAAGCCATTTCAACTGGATCTTTGTGAAGCTTTCCGTAAGCTGAATCTTCAAGTTGTTCCTCAAGGCTTTCTTGCCAACCTCATAGTCCCTCCTACTTTGGAAGATCAAATTCGTGAGGCACAACTCCTGGATACCATGGTGAAGAAGGTGAAACGTGATATTGACAAGGGCATTTCCAAATACAAGTGCTATCGCTTGGATGACAAAGATACTCTTTTCTTCGAGGATCGAATTGTGGTTCCTAAAGGTGATTTGAGAAAAGTCATTATGAACGAGGCACACAATTCCCTACTATCCATTCATCCTGGAAGTACGAAGATGTACCATGACCTCAAGCAGTCATATTCGTGGACTCGAATGAAGCGAGAAATTGCTCAATTCGTGAATGAATGTGATATCTGCAGAAGGGTGAAAGTAGAACACCAACGACCAGTTGGTCTCCTTCAACCATTTGCTATTCCAGAATGGAAGTTTGACCATATCGAGATGGACTTCGTGACTGGTTTTCCTAAGTCCAAGCGTGGAAATGATGCTATCTTCGTTGTTATTGACAAGCTTACTAAAGTGACTCATTTTCTTCCTATCAAAGAATCTATCACAGCACCTCAGCTGGCAGAGCTATACACCTCCAGAATTGTCTCCTTGCACGGTATTCCACAATTGATATCTTTAGATCGTGGAAGAATCTTCACTTCTAAGTTCTGGGACTCCTTTCAGAAGGCCATGGGCACCAACATTTGTTTCAGCACAGCTTTCCATCCTCAAAAAAGTGGCCAAGTCGAGCGAGTCAATCAAATCCTTGAAGATATGCTCAGGGCTTGTGTGATTTCCTTCGGTATGAAGTGGGAAGATTGTCTTGCATATGTCGAGTTCTCCTACAACAACAGCTTCCAAGCGAGTTCGAGCAAGGCCCCATTCGAAATTCTCTATGGCAGAAAGTGCCGTACTCCTCTCAATTGGTCCGAGACAGGTGAACGCCAACTTCTTGGCAATGACTTGATCACAAAAGCCGAAGAAATGTGCAAAGTCATTCGTGAGAATCTCAAAGCCGTGCAATCGCGCCAAAAGAGTTACTATGATAGCAAGCACCGTGATTTGGATTTTGAAATCGGAGACCATGTCTACCTCCGTGTCTCTCCAATGAAAGGCACTCGTCTCTTTGGTATCAAAGGGAAGCTTGCCCCTAGATACGTGGGTCCTTTAAAGATCATTGGCAAAAGAGGCGACCTCGCCTATCAACTTGAGCTTCCGTCCAACTTTGCAAACGTGCACGATGTGTTTCACGTGTCACAGCTTCGCAAGTGCTTCAAGACTCCTGAGCGCACTATTAACTTCGAAGAAATCGACCTCCAAGAAGATCTCTCTTATCATGAGCACCCCGTTGCTATTCTTTAAGAAACCGAGCGCAAGACTCGCAACAAGTCGATCAAATTCCTGAAAGTGAAGTGGTCACACCATTCCGACCGTGAAGCCACCTGGGAGCGCGAGGATCACCTCCGTTCCGAATATCCGCAGTTCTTTCAGTCCTAGATCTCAGGACGAGATCCTCTTGTAGTGGTGGAGTGTTGTAACACCCCAGATGTAACTTTCCATCTTTGTAACTCCAACTCTTGCCATTTTCGGCTATGTGTTATGATATTCCCTCCATGGTTGGGTTTTGTCTTTTGTTTTGCTTTTATTCATGTTATGCATCTTATACCATGTCATCATGTGCATCTTATTTGCATACGTGTTCGTCTCATGCATCCGAGCATTTTCCCCGTTGTCCGTTTCGCAATCCGACACTCCCACATGCACCGGCGCACCCCTCTTGTCTCTTTTCGTGTGCGGGTGTCAAAATTCTCGGAATGGACCGAGCCTTTCCAAGTGGCCCTAGTATAGCACCGGTAGACCGCTTGTCAAGTTTCGTGCCATTTGGAGGTCGTTTGATACTCCAACGGTTAACCGCATAACCGCAAAGGCCTCTTTTGAGTTGCAGCCCAACACCCCTCCAAAACAGCCCAATAACCCATCTAAGTCACTTCCATGCTCTCCATCGTCGGATCACGATCGTGTGGGCGAAAACCGCACTCCATTTGGAGTCTCCTAGTTCCCTCTACCTTTAAATATGTGACCATCCCCGAAATTTTCGGGCAAACCCTAGCTACCGCTCCCCTCGCGCCGCCGGACACGTCCGGACCGCGCCGGACGCGTCC
>NC_057795.1:96166046-96202623 GCF_018294505.1 Triticum aestivum | reverse complement strand
CGGCCCCGTCGCGTCCGTCGCCGCCGACCGGTGCCAGATCCGGTCGGCCTCGCCCCGCAGCCTCCCCGACCTCACCTCCGGCTTCAACTCCGGCGTGCCTTGACGTCCGCGCCAGATTCAGATCTGAAATATTAGGTTGACTTCGAATTTCCACCAAGTCTGCACATTATCATGCCATATTCATCGTGTCATAACTTTGCACCCGTGGCTCCGTATTGGGCGTGTAGCATACCGAATTGTTCGCCTCGATGAGTACATCACTTTATCTCATTGCATCATTTTCATTTGATCTCATCTTGATGCCCGAAATGCTGTTCGAAGAGGACTATGTGATGTTAGTTTCAGATGCTTATCAGAACATGCACTTTTGTCATTTTTGCCATGATTGATGTGTGCATCTTATGGGCATGAGCTCTACATGTGATTTGAACTATGCCATGTCTTCTTTACAGAGGTAATTGCCATGTATTTTTGTGATCAATGTGGTGACTAGCACAAGCATGCAAACTAGGCTTTGTGGTGTTGCTGATTTTAGTCCCTGTTCTGCTGTTATTTTGATGCCATGTAAACATGATGCTACAGAGAGATCCATGCTTATTTTGAGATACTTCAGTAAGGGTGTTTTGAACATATGGTTATGCTCTATCCATTCGTGCCCCTGTTTGAAATTATGGAGTAGTCTAGCATGTCATTTTCGTGCTCTACTTTTGCTACAAAATGTTTCCTGGCAGATTGTTTACATGTTATTCAATTTTGCCAAGGTTGTTGTAGTTGATCCTTGCATGCTATGAACTTGTTCTTGCCATGGTTAGCTTCATAAACATGTCTTCTTGCTGATGATATGCTTATCTTGTCATGCAATGACTTGTGGTGAGTGAATCGAGCTCGCGAAGATGCCTTCGTAATTCTGTCATTGCCATGCTCTGTTTGCTGAATCTGTTAACGGAACTTGCTATGTTCACATGGGTGCCATCATATTTTCTGGTCCTTTTTGGCTCATGGTCAGTAAGGGACTTTTGTTCTATGCTTTGAGTAGAATCATGCCATGTCTTGTTTTGCTATTATAAGGTCCTGTAGCATGTTGATAACTTGCTCTGAACATTGCTTCCTGCTGCTGTTTATGCCATGTCCTAGCTGATAACTTTTGCACTTTCGCCATGCTTGTTTGAACCTGTTGTGGTGTGATTTAGCCGTAGCTCAGTGTTCCTCTTTTGTTAAGCATCTCCTGTAGATCACTGCCATATACTTTGTTTGTATGTTGGGGTGCTGTAGCATAGTTTCTTGTTGCATGCTAAGTAGCATCGTGCTGTTAATCGCAGATTTGTGTCATTCTTGTTTTGCTTGCCATTTGCAAACCGTGCATCCGTTTCTGGTGATCTTCATATCGATTTCAACCGAAATCACCTCATCTTTCCAGCGGCATGCTCGGTTTTCCAAGTTGATGCCTTGTTCATCCTTTTTCCTCCCGGAGCACGCATACGCATTGCATATTACATCTCGCATATCATGACATGTATTGCATCATGTTGCTTGTGCATTGCACCATGATTTATTGTGGTTCCTTTGCTTGTGTTCTTGCTTTGGGTAGAGCCAGGAGACGAGTACGTGCACGAGGAACCTGTTGAGTATGCTAACGAGGATCAAGCCTTCAACAACTCTGAGAACCTTGCAGGCAAGATGACCATACCTTCGATATCACTTCTATCTTTGCTTTGCTAGTTGCTCGCTCTATCGCTATGTTAGCTCTACCCTACCACTTGTTTACCATGCCTCCTATTTTGCCATGTCAAACCTCTAACCATCCTGTCCTAGCAAACCGTTGTTTGGCTATGTCACCGCTTTTGCTCAGCCCCTCTTATAGCGTTGTTAGTTGCAGGTGAAGATGAAGTTTGTTCCTGGTCGGAACATGGATATTTTGGGATATCACAATATCTCCTGTTTAATTAATGCACCTTATATACTTGGTAAAGGGTGGAAGGCTCGGCCTTATGCCTGGTGACTTGTTCCACTCTTGACGCCCTAGTTTCCATCATACCAGTGTTATGTTCCTTGATTTTGCGTTCCTTACACGGTTGGGTGATTTATGGGACCCCCTTGACAGTTCGCTTTGAATAAAACTCCTCCAGCAAGGCCCAACCTTGGTTTTACCATTTGCCACCTAAGCCTTTTTCCCTTGGGTTTTCGCGAGCCCGAGGGTCATCTTTATTTACCCCCCCCCCCCCGGGCCAGTGCTCCTTCGAATGCTGGTCCAACCTGGGCGATGTCCGGCGTCCCCTGGGCAACCAGGGTCTATACCAACCCAATGTCTTGCCCATCTGGTGTGCCCTGAGAACGAGATACGTGCGACTCCTATCGGGATTTGTCGGCACATCGGGCGGCTTTGCTGGTCTTGTTTTACCATTGTCGAAATGTCTTGCGAACCGGGATTCCGAGGCTGATCGGGTCTTCCCGGGAGAAGGTATATCCTTTGTTGACCGTGAGAGCTTGTGATGGGCTAAGTTGGGACACCCCTGCAGGGTATATTATCTTTCAAAAGCCGTGCCTGTGGTTATGAGGCAGATGGAAATTTATTAATGTCCGGTTGTAGATAACTTGACACTTGACTTCAATAAAATGCATCAACCATGTGTGTAGCCGTGATGGTCTCTTCTCGGCAGAGTCTGGGAAGTGAACACGGTTTGTGTTATGGATGTACGTAAGTAGTTTCAGGATCACTTCTTGATCACTTCTAGCTTTTCGACCGATGCGTTGCTTCTCTTCTCGCTCTCACTTGCGTATGTTAGCCACCATATATGCTTAGTGCTTGCTGCAGCTCCACCATATTACCCCTTTTCCTACCTATGAGCTTAAATAGTCTTGATCTCGCGGGTGTGAGATTGCTGAGTCCCCGTGGCTCACATATTCTACCAAAACAGATGCAGGTGCCGAGGATACCAGCGCAGATTGCGCAACCGAGCTCAAGTGGGAGTTTGACGAGGACCTTGGTCGTTACTATGTATCGTTTCCAGATGATCAGTAGTGGAGCCCAGTCGGGACGATTGGGGATCTAGCATTTGGGGTTGTCTTCTTTTCATTTGAATTTGACCGTAGCCGGTCTATAAGTGTATTTTGAATGATGTATGATCTTAATTTTGGATTGTGTGAAGTGGCGATTGTAAGCCAACTCTCTTTATCCCATTCTTGTTCATTACATGGGATTGTGTGAAGATGACCCTTCTTGCGACAAAACCACCATGCGGTTATGCCTCTAAGTCGTGCTTCGACACGTGGGAGATATAGCCGCATCATGGGTGTTACACCATGGCACCCCAAGATATTCAAGGATAGCCAAAAGCCTAAGCTTGGGGATGCCCCGGGAAGGCATCCCCTCTTTCGTCTTTGTTCATTGGTAACTTTACTTGGAGCTATATTTTTATTCGCTACATGATATGTGTTTTGCTTGGAGCATCATGTATTATATTAGTCTTTGCTTTTTAGTTTACCACAATCATCCTTGCTGTACACACCTTTTGGGAGAAGCCTATTTTATTAGAATTTGCTAGAATACTCTATGTGCTTCACCTATATCTTTTGAGCTTGATAGTTTTGCTCTAGTGCTTCACTTATATCTTTTAGAGCACGGGGGTGTCTTAATTTTGAAGAAATTGCTAGTCTCTCATGCTTCACTTATATTATTTTGAGAGTCTTTTAGAACAGCATGGTATTTGCTATGATCATAAAGTTGGTCCTAGAATGATGAGCATCCAAGTTGGGTATAATAAAAACTATCATAGAAAGTGAATTGGATGCTATGATCAATTTGATGCTTGATAATTGTTTTGAGATATGAAGGTAGTGATATTAAAGTCATGCTAGTTGGGTGATTATGAATTTAAAGAATGCTTGTGTTGAAGCTTGTGATTCTTGTAGCATGCACGTATGGTGAACCGCTTTGTGATGAAGTTGGAGCACAATTTTATTTATTGATTGTCTTCCTTATGAGTGGCGGTCGGGGACGAGCGATGGTCTTTTCCTACCAATCTATCCCCCTAGGAGCATGCACATAGTACTTTGGTTTTTGATGACTTCTTTATTTTTGCAACAAGTATATGAGTTCTTTTGATTAATGTTGAGTCCATGGATTATACACACTCTTTCACCCTTCCACCATTGCTAGCCTCTCTTGTATCGTGCAATTTTCGCCGGTACCATACACCTACCATACTCCTTCCTCAAAACAGCCACCATACCTACCTATTATGGCATTTCCATAGCCATTCCGAGATATATTGCCATGCAACTTTCCACCGTTCCGTTCATATGACACACATTACTTTTGTCATATTGCTTTTTGCATGATCATGTAGTTGACATCGTATTTGTGGCAAGGCCACCTTCATAATTTTCATACATGTCGCTCTTGATTCATTGCCTATCCCGGTACACCGCTGGAGGCATTCATATAGAGTCATATCTTGTTCTAGCTTTGAGTTGTACATCCATAAAAGTGTGATGATCTTCATTCTTAGAGCATTGTCCTAGTGAGGAAAGGATGATGAAGACTATGATTCCCCCACAAGTCGGGATGAGACTTCGGACTTTACAAAAGAAAAAAAAAAGAAAAAAAGAGAAAGAAAAAAGAGAGAAAGGCCAAAAAGAAAAAAAAGGAAAGAAAAAAAAGAAAAAAATAATAAAAAATGAGAAAAAAAAGAGAGAAGGGACAATGCTACTATCTCTTTTTCCACACTTGTGCTTCAAAATAGCAGCATGATCTTCATGATAGAGAGTCTCATATGTTGTCACTTCCATATACTAGTGGGAATTTTTCATTATAGAACTTGGCTTGTATATTCCAATGATGGGCTTCCTCAAAAGTGCCCTAGGTCTTCGTGAGCAAGCAAGTTGGATGCACCCCACTTAGTTTCTTTTGTTGAGCTTTCATATATTTATAGCTCTAGTGCATCCGTTGCATGGCAATCCCTACTCACTCACGTTGATATCTATTAATGGGCATCTCCATAGCCCGTTTATACGCCTAGTTGATGTGAGACTATCTTCTCCTTTTTTTGCCTTCTCCACGACCACCCTTCTATTCCACATATAGTGCTATGTCCATGGCTCACGCTTATGTATTGCGTGAAAGTTGAAAAAGTTTGAGATTATTAAAGTATGAAACAATTGCTTGGCTTGTCATCGGGATTGTGCATGATTAAATACTTTGTGTGATGAAGATAGAGCATAGCCAGACTATATGATTTTTAGGGATAACTTTCTTTAGCCATGCTATTTTGAGAAGACATGATTACTTTGATTAGTATGCTTGAAGTGTTACTATTTCTTATGTCAATATGAACTTTTATTTTGTATTCATTTGGATCTGAACATTCATGCCACGATAAAGAAAATTACATTATGAATTATGCTAGGTAGCATTCCACATCAAAAATTTCTTTTTTATCATTTACCTACTCGAGGACGAGCAGGAATTAAGCTTGGGGATGCTTGATACGTCTCCAACGTATCTATAATTTTTTATTGTTCCATGCTATTATATTACCCCTTTTGGATGTTTATGGGTTTTATTTTACACATTTATATCATTTTTGGGACTAACCTACTAACCGGAGGCCCAGCCCATATTGCTGTTTTTTGCCTATTTCAGTATTTCGAAGAAAAGGAATATCAAACGGGGTCCAAACGGAATGAAACCTTCGGGAGCGTTATTTTTGGAAAAAATCTGATCCGGAGAGCTTGGAGTGCAAGTCAAGAAGCCTCCGAGGGCCCCACGAGATAGGAGGGCGTGCCCCCCTGTAGGGCGCGTCCCCCTGTCTCGTGGGCCCCTTGGGCGGCCACCGACGTACTTCTTCCTCCTCTATATACCTACGTAGCCCGAAAACATCCAGGAGCACCACGAAACACAATTTCCACCGCCGTAACCTTCTGTATCCGCGAGATCCCATCTTGGAGCCCTTGACGGCACTCTGCCGGAGGGGGAAGCAACCATGGAGGGCCTCTACGTCAACATCCTTGCCCCTCCGATGAGTTGTGAGTAGTTTACCACAGACCTACGGGTCCATAGTTATTAGCTAGATGGCTTCTTCTCTCTTTCTGGATCTCAATACAATGTTCTCCCCCTCTCTTGTGGAGATCTATTCGATGTAAATTCTTTTTGCGGTGTGTTTGTCGAGATCCGATGAATTGTGGGTGTATGATCAAGTTTATCTATGAATAATATTTGAATCTTTTCTGAATTCTTTTATGTATGATTGAGTTATCTTTGCAAGTCTCTTCGAATTATCAGTTTGGTTTGGCCTACTAGATTGATCTTTCTTGCCATGGGAGAAGTGCTTAGCTTTGGGTTCAATCTTGCGGTGTTCTTACCCAGTGACAGAAAGGGTTGCAAGACATGTATTGTATTGTTGCCATGGAGGATAACAAGATGGGGTTTATATCATATTGCATGTGTTTATCCCTCTACATCATGTCATCTTGCTTAATGCGTTACTCTGTTCTTATGAACTTAATACTCTAGATGCAGGCAGGAGTCGGTCGATGTGTGGAGTAATAGTAGTAGATGCAGGCAGGAGTCGGTCTACTTGTTATGGACGTGATGCCTATATACATGATCATGCCTAGATAATCTCATAACTATGCGCTTTTCTATCAATTGCTCGACAGTAATTTGTTCACCCACCATAATACTTATGCTATCTTGAGAGAAGCCTCTAGTGAAACCTATGGCCCCCGGGTCTATCTCTTATCATATTTGCTTTCAATCTACTTTATTTTGCATCTTTACTTTTTGCATATATATTATAAAATACCAAAAATATATTTATCTTATCATACTATCTTTATTAGATCTCACTTTCGCAAGTGGCAGTGAAGGGATTGACAACCCCTTTATTGCGTTGGTTGCGAGTTCTCAGTTTGTTTGTGTAGGTGCGTGGGACTTTTGAGGAGCCTCCTACTGGATTGATACCTTGGTTCTCAAAACTGACGGAAATACTTACGCTACACTTTGCTGCATCACCCTCTCCTCTTCAAGGAAAACCAACACAAGCTCAAGACGTAGCAGTGACACGCGTCTCGTCCGTGCCACCCCACGCCGCCCGCTACGCTGGGGTTCGCCCCGCATGACCACGCCCGGCCATGCCCCCGCACCTTGCTCCCGCCTCCCTGCTAGTACTACTGCTTGGCCGCCTCCCGTGCCACCCGCCCGCCGACTGCGCCAGCGCTAGTCTCCGCTGCCACGTGGTCCTGCCTGCTGTCGTTGCGCCCCAGCCGCCCGCGTGTCGCTCTGGCCACGACCTTGCCTAGCGCCATTGCTGCTCCTCTGCGCCAAGACCCCTGCCCCTCGCTGCCTCGCTCGCTGGGTTCGCCCGTTCTCGGGCGCCCGCACACCCACGCCCAATCGGGCTGGCGCCCGCGTGCCCGTTTACCCGCCCCGTTTGGCCCCTGTGAGCATATGACAAGGGGGCCCGCCGAGAACATTAAAAAAACGAGAACTTAAAAAAAGAATTTAAAATAAAATAAAAATAAAAAATTAATTAGTTAATTAATTAGGACGACTAATTAACCTGTGTTAGATAATCTAATTAACTAACTAATTTAGTTAATGTGTTAATTAATTAATAGTCACTGACATGTGGGACCCACCTGTCAGGTTGACCAGGTCAACAGTCAGAGTTGACCGCTACCGTCATGATGACGCAATAAACGTTTTCGAATTAAATTAATTCTATTAATTCTAAAAATGATTTAAAACTTTGAAAATGAATATAAAATAAACCATAGCTCGGATGGAAAAACTTTGTACATGAAAGTTGCTCAGAACGACGAGATGAATCCGGATACGCAGCCCGTTCGTCCGCCACGCGTCCCTAGCATAGTGAACCTGCAACATTCACCTTCGGTTCATCTGTCCGAAAACGCGAAACACCGGGGATAATTTCCCTGATGTTTCCCCCTTTCGCTTGTATCACCTACTATCGCGTTAGGGCACACCTAACACCGCTCATTATCATGTCATGCATTGTCATGCTTATGTTTGCATCATATTTACTGTTTCTTCCCCCTCTTCTCTCCGGTAGACTACGAGACCGATGCTGCTGCTGCCCAGATCGACTACGGAGTTGATGACCCCTCCTTCTTGCCAGAGCAACCAGGCAAGCCCCCCTTCCCTTGATCACCAGATATCGCCTATTCTTCTCTCTACTGCTTGCATTAGAGTAGTGTAGCATGTTACTATTCAGTTACTCTTATTCTATTGCATAGCCTATTATTGTTGCTATAGTCGTTGATACATGATACGTCCCCAACGTATCTACTTTTCCAAACACTTTTGCCCTTGTTTTGGACTCTAACTTGCATGATTTGAATGAAACTAACCCGGACTGACGCTGTTTTCAGCAGAACTGCCATGGTGTTGTTTATTGTGCAGAAAACAAAAAGTTCTCGGAATGACCTGAAAATCCACGAAGATAACTTTTGGAAAATATAAAAAATAATGGCGAAAGAATCAAGGCCTGGGGGCCCACACGTTGTCCACGAGGGTGGGGGGCGCGCCGCCTCCCCCTGGGCGCCCCCATGTCTGGTGAGCCCCCTGATGCTCCACCGACCTCAACTTCAACTCTATATATTCCGTTTCGCGGAGAAAAAAATCAGAGAGAAAGTTTCATCGCGTTTTACGATATGGAGCCACCGCCAAGCCCTAATCTCTCTCGGCAGGGCTGATCTGGAGTCCGTTCGGGGCTCCGGAGAGGGAGATTCGTCGTTGTCGTCATCATCAACCATCCTCCATCACCAATTTCATGATGCCCACCGGCATGCGTGAGTAATTCCATCGTAGGCTTGCTGGACGGTGATGGGTTGGATGAGATTTACCATGTAATCAAGTTAGTTTTGTTAGGGTTTGATCCCTAGTATCCACTATGTTCTGAGATTGATGTTGCTATGACTTTGCTATGCTTAATGCTTATCACTAGGGCCCGAGTGCCATGATTTCAGATCTGAACCTATTATGTTTTCATGAATATATGTGAGTTCTTGATCCTATCTTGCAAGTCTATAGTCACCTATTATGTGTTATGATCCGACAACCCCGAAGTGACAATAATCAGGATACTTCTCGGTGATGACCGTAGTTTGAGGAGTTCACGTATTCACTATGTGTTAATGCTTTGGTCTGGTACTCTATTAAAAGGAGGCCTTAATATCCCTTAGTTTCCACTAGGACTCTGCTGCCACGGGAGGGTAGGACAAAAGATGTCATGCAAGTTCTTTTCCATAAGCATGTATGACTATATTCAGAATACATGCCTACATTACATTGATGAACTGGAGCTAGTTCTGTGTCACCCTATGTTATAACTATTACATGATGAATTGCATCCGACATAATTATCCATCACTGATCCAATGCCTACGAGCTTTTCACATATTGTGCTTTGCTTATTTACTTTTCCGTTGCTACTGTTACAATCATTACAAAACTGCTATCGTTACTTTTTCCACTGTTACCATTACTATCATACTACTTTGCTACTAAATACTTTGCTACAGATACTAAGTTAACCATGTGTGGTTGAATTAACAACTCAACTGCTAATACTTGAGAATATTATTTGGCTCCCCTTGTGTCGAATCAATAAATTTGGGTTGAATACTCTACCCTCGAAAGCTGTTGCGATCCCCTATACTTGTGGGTTATCAAGACTATTTTCTGACGCCGTTGCCGGGGAGCATAGATCTATTCTTTAAGTCACTTGGGATTTATATATGCTTATCACTATGAAGAACTTGAAAGACGAAAGGACTAAGATTTTTCCCTCAACTACGAGGGGAGGTAAGGAACTGGCATCTAGCTCTGCACTAGATTCTCCTTCTGTTTTGAGTAAGCTTGCGATACCTAAACCTGCTACTGCTTTGAATTCTGATATGTCGCATGTTATTGATGATGCCACTTCTGCTATGCATGATACTTATGATGAAACTACTTCCGTGCTTGATACTACTTTGCCATTAGGTGAATTTCTTGATGAACAACTTGCTAGGGTTAGAGAGAATGAAATTATAGATGATGAAATTATTGAAGATAGTGATGATGAAGGTTCTCCCCCTAAGTATGAATTGCATGTTATTCCTGAGGGTTATGTTATGGATGAAGAAACTGCTAGAGATCTTTTTGCTTGCAATGATAGATCTGATCTTAAGAAGTTACTAGCTAAACTTAAACAAAAAACTTTAAATGCTAGAATGAAATATGACCCTGCTTTTGCTACTTCACCTATCTTTGTTGCTGATAAGGCTTATGATTTCTCTGTTGATCCTGAGATAATTACTTTGGTTGAATCTGATCCTTTTTATGGCAATGAATCTGAAACTATTGTGGCACATATTACCAAGTTAAATGATATAGCCACCCTGTTCACTAATGATGAGAAATCCCGCTATTACTATATCCTTAAGATGTTTCCATTCTCATTAAATGGTGATGCTAAAACTTGGTTTAATTCTCTTGATCCTGGTTGTGTGCGTAGTCCCCAGGATATGATTTATTACTTCTCTGCTAAATATTTCCCTGCTCATAAGAAACAAGCTGCCTTGCGGGAAATATATAATTTTGTGCAAATCGAAGAAGAGTCTCCCACAAGCTTGGAGGCGGCTTCTCCGATTACTTAATGCTTTGACTAGTCATCCTCTTAAGAAAAATGAAATACTTGATATCTTTTATAATGGACTAACCGATGCTTCCAAGGACCACTTGGATAGTTGTGCTGGTTGTGTTTTCAGGGAAAGAACAGTCGACCAAGCTGAAATACTATTGAATAATATGTTAAATAATGAAAATAATTGGACTCTTTCTGAGCCAATTCTTGAGCCAATTCCTAAACCAACTCCAAAGAAAAGGGGTTTCTATTTCTAAGTCCTGAAGATATGCAAGAGGCAAAGAAATCAATGAAAGAAAAAGGCATTAAAGCTGAAGATGTTAAGAATTTACCTCCTATTGAGGAAATACATGGTCTTAATATACCGCCTGTTGAAGAAACACATTGTCTTGATAACCCGACACAGGTAGTAAAGGTAAATTCTCTCTATAGATATGATAAGGTTGATATCCCGTCTACTAAATTTCATAGCCAATGTTTAGATGAATTTGATGACTTTATGGCTAGACAAGAAAGTTTTAATGCTTATGTTGGTAGAGAGTTAAAGAGTAATGATCACATGATCGGACGCTTGAGTGATTATATGGCTAGAGTTAAAGGTGAACTTAAACTCATTAGCAAATATGCTTTTATGGTTACCACTCAAGTTGAACAAGTACTTAAAGCTCAAAATGATTTGCTTGATGAATTAAATAATAAACATAATTTTGCTGTTAGAGTGGCTACCAAAACTGCTAGAATGACTCAGGAACCTTTGTATCCTGGAGGCCACCTTAAGAGAATCGAGCAAGATTCTCAGAGAAATAATTTAGATGCACCTAGTCCTTCTAAAAAGAAGAAAAAGAAAAATGATAGGACTTTGCATGCTTCTAGTGAACCTGTTGTAGACACACCTGAGAATCCCAATGATATTTCTATTTCTGATGCTGAAACACAATCAGGTGATGAACATGAACCTAGTGATAATGTTAATGTTGATGCTCAACCTAGCAATAATAATGATGTAGTGATTGGACCTATTGCTGATCTTGATAACCCACAATCAAAGAATCAACGTTATGATAAAAGAGACTTTGTTGCTAGGAAGCATGGTAAAGAAAGAGAACCATGGGTTCAGAAACCCATGCCTTTTCCTCCTAAACCATCCAAGACAAAGGATGATGAGGATTTTGAGCGCTTTGCTGAAATGATTAGACCTATCTTCTTACGTATGCGCTTAATTGATATGCTTAAAGTAAACCCTTATGCTAAATATATGAAGGATATCATTACAAATAAAAGAAAGATACCGGAAGCTGAAATTTCCACCATGCTTGCTAATTATACTTTTAAGGGTGGAATACCAAATAAACTTGGAGAGCCAGGAGTACCAACTAAACCATGCTAAATTAAAAGAAATTATGTTAAAACTGCTTTATGTGATCTTGGAGCCGGTGTTAGTGTTATGCCTCTCTCTTTATATCGTAGACTTGAATTGAATAAGTTGACACCTACTGAAATATCTTTGCAAATGGCTGATAAATCAACTGCTATACCTGTCGGTATTTGTGAGGATGTGCCTGTTGTGGTTGCAAATGTCACTATCTTAACGGGCTTTGTTATTCTTGATATTCCCGAGGACGGTAGTATGTCGATTATCCTTGGTAGACCCTTTTTAAATATTGCAGGGGCCGTTATTGATTGCAACAAAGGCAATGTCACTTTTCATGTTAATGGTAATGAGCATACGGTGCACTTTCAGAGGAAACAACCTCAAGTTCATAGCATTAATTCTATTGGAAAATTTCCAACTATCATTATTGGAGGTTTTGAATTTCCTCCCCCTATTGTCAAAAAATGATATTCTTATTGTTGGGGATGTTCATATCCCCGTTGAGGTAACCTAGTGTTATTCGAAATTTCTCCGGTTCCATGTTATTTGAAATGAGTTTGTTAACAAGACTTGATCAACCTTGTTAGTGGATTCATTTTGATGATCATAAGATGGATGAAACTAGAAGGCACAACCTTCTGTACCCTCTTTTTACTTTCTGTTATTTAGATTAAATAAAGTAAAAATAGTATCATCTGTCTATTTTCTGAATTATCCTTGCAATAAAAAAAATATCCCGAAAATAAAAGTTCTCCAAATGCCCTGGAAATTTAGTATGATCTTTTTATGGAATATTTGAGGATTTTAGGCACTGAGAACACAGCAGGGGGCAAGCACCTGGCCACGAGGGTCCAGGGCGCGCCCACTCCCCCTAGGTGCGCCCTCCTGCCTCGTGGGCCCACGGTGGCCCCCCTCCACTTATTCCTGCACCCACACACTCCATCTTCCTCCCAAAAAAATCCTCATCCAGCTCGAGCACGAGTTCAAGCTCATTTTGCTGCGATTTTCGATCTCCTTGCTCAAAGCTCCATTCACAAAACTGCTTTGGAAGATTGTTGCTTGGTATGTGACTCCTCCATTGGTCCAATTAGTTTTTGTTCTAGTGCTTTATTCATTGCAAATTTTTGCTGCATAGGTGACCCTGTTCTTGAGCTTGCATGTCAAATTAATGAGGTCCCAAGTAATTCTAATGCATGACATAGGCTCTAGGCACTTGTGGGAGTAGTTGCTATCAATCTTGTTTAGTTTGATTCACTTTTATTTTGAAGTTACTAAAAATTTCAGAATTTTTTCAGAGGAAGAAATATGTCTAGGAAAATGTACCAAGGTGGTTCCTCAACAAAGAGAGGACCCAGGCGTGCTATGCGTGAGCAAGAGATGAACCACCAAGGGAAGCTGAGGTGCGGTCTTGTGAATGGCCGTCAGAAGAGTTTATGGTCAATGCAGGCATCAAGGATGAATTTGACACATATGTGCGTAATGCCGATCTTGAGGACTTCATGCAAGATAAGTGTCCTCAGTACTACCAATTGACTGATTCATTCGTGAGAAGATTTAAATTTACATCTTCGCGTAATTCTCAGAATGTCCTGTTTGATATTTATGATCAATCTTATACCATGGACCTAGAAGATTTTACAACTGCTTGCAAACTCCCATAGTGGGGCAATGTTAATGAACCCCACAAATCTGAATATAAAGACTTTCTTGCTAGTATCGCTGTGAGAGAATCCAGGGATATAGCACAAGCTACCATAGGGAGCATTCATTTTCCTTCTATACATTATTTTGCTCTCTTCATTGGTAGATGCATTAATGGTAAAGATGAAGCATGTCAGATGTGTGTCCCTGATCTTTGTGTTCTTAAGAGTGATGTATTAGGTAATAAAGATTATAACTTGGGGGCGATTGTTGCACGTAGGTTGCATAATAATGGTTTAGTTGGAGATTTATTTGGAGGGATTTATGCGACCCGTGTTGCTAATTATCTTTGTATACCCCCACGTGAGGGTGATATGGAGTTGCCTCCTGCTAATTTAGATTATGACGCGATGGTCAGACATCATTTTCTTTTGAGGAATGAACAATTCCTCCAGTATCGACTAATCTTTGACAGACGTCACGCTGTCCATGTTACTGTCCCTGCTCCTTCCCTTTTTGATTACCAGGCAAAAAGAAGATATGTTGTCACCAGGGAGGAGGTAACCAAACACGAGAGGAGAGCGGAGGCAGCTCGCCAACATGCCGCAGTTCAAGAGGCATTGGCTGCTGCATCTCAGTACGACCCCAGTTATAACTTCGGATATCAGCCAGGCTATCCTTGGCATTAGACCAACTTAGGCCAAAAGCCTAAGCTTGGGGGAGTACGTATTTCTCACCGACTTTACATTCATGTTCACACACTATTCTAGTTGTCGATGCTCATACTTTTTCATTGTATTATCCATGCTAGTTTATTTTATTTTTCTAGATTTCTTCTTGTGTGTTTGATAAACCTTAAGAAAAACAAAAAAATTAGTTAGTTTAATTTCAATGCTTGTAGTAGCAATTAAAATGAAAACCCAAAAATATTTCTCGTTTTTTTTTCTTGTTGAGAGCTTTCCCGCGTAAATAGTTTTATTTCTTTTCTTTCCTTTGGGAGTCGAGAGGAGAAGACTATAATGAAAATGTTTAGTGGCTCTCATATGCATGATTGTTGATTTAACTTAGAGCCCATATTACTTTGTCTTCTCCCTTGAATTGAATGCTTGCAGATTCCAGTTTAGTCCAATGCACGTGCACTATTATTATTATCCACACTGTTCGGTCATGCAAGTGAAAGGCAATAATGACGATATATGATTGACTGATTGAGATGAGAGAAGCTGGTATGAACTCGACCTCTCCTGTTTTTGTAAATATGATGAGTTCATCGTTCCTGATTCAGCCTATTATGAATAAACATGTTTGCAATGACAATTAGAGATTATAGTTGCTTATGCCATGCTTAATTAGCTAGGAGCTTATAATGGTTTATCTTGCGTGCCAACATGCTATTAAAATGGTTGTGATGTGGTATGATAGGGTGGTATCCTCCTTTGAATGATTCGTGTGACTTGACTTGGCACATGTTCACGCATGTAGTTGAAACAAATCAACATAGCCTTCATGATATTTATGTTCATGGTGGGTTATATCCTACTCATGCTTGCACTCAGTGTTGATTAATTTTAATGCATGTGCATGACTGTTGTTGCTCTCTCAGTTGGTCGCTTCCCAATCTTTTGCTAGCCTTCACCTGTACTAAGCGGGAATACTGCTTCTGCATCCAAACTCCATAAACCCCAAAGTTATTCCATATGAGTCAACCATACCTTCCTATATGCGGTATTTACCTGTCGTTCCAAGTAAATTTGTATGTGCCAAACTCCAAACCTTCAAATGAAATTCTATTTTATATGCTCGAGCAGCTCATGTTTCAACTAGGGCTGTCTGTATCTTCCATGCTAGGTGGATTATTCTCAAGAGGAGTGACTCCGCTCCTCATTCACGAGAAAATGGCTGGTAACCGGGATGCCCAGTCCCATGATAAAAAAGATCAAAGCAAATAGAAATAATTAAACAAAACTCCCCCAGGGCTGTTGCTAGTTGGAGGCACTCGTTGTTTCGAGCAAGCCATGGATTGATGCTTGTCGGTGGTGGGGGAGTATAAACTTTTACCATTCTGTTTGGGAACCGCCTATAATGTATGTAGCATGGAAGATATCAAGATTTCATAGTTGTTGCATTGACAGTGAAAGAATACCACTCAAAATGTTATTCATCTCTATTTTAAAATCGAGCTCTGGCACCTCTACAAATCCCCGCTTCCCTCTATGAAGGGTTTATCTATTTACTTTTATGCTGAGTCATCACCTTCTTATTAAAAGGCACCCGCTGGAGAGCACGATGTCATTTACATGCATTACTATTAGTTTATATTAGGTATGACTTGACTGTATCTCTTTTACCATGAATTACAATATTTAGTCAGTCCCTGATCTTTAAAGGTGCTCTGCATTTATATTTTGCGGTCTTAGAAAGGGCTAGCGAGATACCATCTTGCTATATCATATTATGATTGTTTTGAGAAAGTGTTGTCATCTCAGATTTATTATTATTGCTCACTAGTTGATTATGCCATTGATATGAGTAAACATGAGACCAAAGTGTTATTGTGAATATGGTTAGTTCATAATCTTTGCTGAAAACTTGAATGCTGGCTTTATATATTTACAACAACAAGAGCAAATAGAGTTTCTAAAAGTTTTTCTTTATCACTTTCAGTTTGTCAACTGAATTGCTTGAGGACAAGCAACGGATTAAGCTTGGGGGAGTTGATACGTCTCCAACGTATCTACTTTTCCAAACACTTTTGCCCTTGTTTTGGACTCTAACTTGCATGATTTGAATGAAATTAACCCGGACTGGCGTTATTTTCAGCAGAACTGCCATGGTGTTGTTTATTGTGGAGAAAACAAAAGTTCTCGGAATGACCTGAAAATCCACAGAGATAACTTTTGGAAAATATAAAAATACTCGCGAAAGAATCAAGGCCAGGGGGCCCACACCCTGTCCACGAGGGTGGGGGGCGTGTCCCCTCCCCCTGGGTGCGCCCCCTCTCTCGTGGGCCCCCTGATGCTCCACCGACCTCAACTCCAACTCTATATATTCCGTTTCGCGGAGAAAAAAATCAGAGAGAAAGTTTCATCGCATTTTACGATAGTGATCCGCCGCCAAGCCCTAATCTCTCTCGGGAGGGCTGATCTGGAGTCCGTTCGGGGCTCCGGAGAGGGGGATTCGTCGTATCGTCATCATCAACCATCCTCCATCACCAATTTCGTGATGCTCACCGCCGTGCGTGAGTAATTCCATCGTAGGCATGCTGGACGGTGATGGGTTGGATGAGATTTACCATGTAATCAAGTTAGTTTTGTTGGGGTTTGATCCCTGGTATCCACTATATTCTGAGATTGATGTTGCTATGCTTAATGCTTGTCACTAGGACCCGAGTGCCATGATTTCAGATCTGAACCTATTATATTTTCATGAATATATGTGAGTTCTTGATCCTATCTTGGAAGTCTATAGTCACCTACTATGTGTTATGATCCAACAACCCCGAAGTGACAATAATCGGGATACTTCTCGGTGATGACCGTAGTTTGAGGAGTTCATGTATTCACTATGTGTTAATGCTTTGGTCCGGTACTCTATTAAAAGGAGGCCTTAATATCCCTTAGTTTCCACCAGGACCCCGCTGCCACAGCAGGGTAGGACAAAAGATGCCATGCAAGTTCTTTTCCATAAGCACGTATGACTATATTCAGAATACATGCCTACATTACATTGATGAACTGGAGCTAGTTCTGTGTCACCCTATGTTATAACTATTACATGATGAATTGCATCCGACATAATTATCCATCACTGATCCAATGCCTACGAGCTTTTCACATATTGTGCTTTGCTTATTTACTTTTCCGTTGCTACCGTTACAATCATTACAAAACTGCTATCATTACTTTTGCCACTGTTACCATTACGATCATACTACTTTGCTACTAAATACTTTGCTGCAGATACTAAGTTATCCAGGTGTGGTTGAATTGACAACTCAACTACTAATACTTGAGAATATTCTTGGGCTCCCCTTGTGTCGAATCAATAAATTTGGGTTAATACACTACCCTCAAAAACTGTTGTCATCCCCTATACTTGTGGGTTATCAATACCTTACCCGCAATCCTAAATGCTTAGTATAGGATGCTAGTTTATCATCATTGGCCCTACATTCTTATCAGTCTGCCTTGCTATACTATCGGGCCGTGATCACTCGGGAGGTGATCACGGGTATATACTATACATACTTATATACTATACATATGGTGACTAAAGTCGGGTCGGCTCGTAGAGTACCCGCGAGTGATTCACAGATTGGGGGCTGAAAGGACATTTGTCCCGACGCCCCTCTGTGTGGATCTTTGTGGCGGAGCGACATGGCAGGTTGAGACCACCTAGGCGAGAGGTGGGACTGGCCCTGGTCGGCATTCGCGGTTACTTTATAATAACACGCTTAACGAGATCTTGGTATTTGATTTGAGTCTGGCCACTGGCCTATACACACTAACCAACTACGCTAGAACAGTTATGGGCACTCGGCGTCGTCGTATCAGCCGAAGCCTTTGCGACGTCAGCGACTAAGCGGCGCGCGTCGGATTGGACCGTAAGCCTGCTCTTGTATTAAGGGGGCTAGGTCTGCTTCCGGCCTCCCACACAACATGCAGGTGTGCAATGGGCGATGGGCCCAGACCCCTGCGCGCATAGGATTTAGACCGGCGTGCTGACCTCTTTGTGTGGCCTAGGTGGGGTTGTGACGTGTTGATCTTCCGAGGCCGGGCATGACCCAGGAAAGTGTGTCCGGCCAAATGGGATCGAGCGTGTTGGGTAATGTGGTGCACCCCTGCAGGGAAGTTCATCTATTCGAATAGCCGTGTCCCTCGGTAAAAGGACGACCCAGAGTTCTACCTTGACCTTATGACAACTAGAACTGGATACTTAATAAAACACACCCAGACAGGTTCCACAGACAACCCGGTGATCGCTTTTCCACAGGGCGACGAGGGGAGGATCGCCGGGTAGGATTATGCTATGCGATGCTACTTGGAGGACTTCAATCTACTCTCTTCTACATGCTGCAAGACGGAGGCTGCCAGAAGCGTAGTCTTCGATAGGACTAGCTATCCCCCTCTTATTCTGGCATTCTGCAGTTCAGTCCACCGATATTGCCTCTTTACACATATACCCATGCATATGTAGTAGATCCTTGCTTGCGAGTACTTTGGATGAGTACTCACGGTTGCTTTGCTCCCTCTTTCCCCCTTTTTCCTCTCCTTCCCGGATGCTGCAACCAGACGTTGGAGCCTAGGATCCAGACGCCACTATCGACGACGACTCCTACTACACTGGAGGTGCCTACTACTATGTGCAGGCTGCTGACGACGACCAGGAGTAGTTTAGGAGGATCCCAGGCAGGAGGCCTGCGCCTCTTTCGATTTGTATCCTAGTTTGTGCTAGCCATCTTATGACAACTTGTTTAACTTATGTCTGTACTTAGATATTGTTGCTTCCGCTGACTCGTTTATGTTCGAGCACTTGTATTCGAGCCCTTGAGGCCCCTGGCTTGTAATATGATGCTTGTATGACTTATTTTACTTCTAGAGTTGTGTTGTGATATTTTCCCGTGAGTCCCTGATCTTGACCGTACACGTTTGTGTGCATAATTACTGTACGATTGAATCGGGGCGTCACACCAGACCACCAGAGCGGAGACGAGAGGACAAGTCATCGGCTGGTCCACCACCACTGGAAGGAAAGCCACACCCATCATCGACGAAGATAGGCGACACCAGACGCCGCCGGCCTCTCCTCCACCGACGACGGCCACGGCCGGGTGTCAGCGCCTGATCGACCAGATGTACTGCCGCCCAGATCTACCGCAGGCCAGAGCCCACAAGTCTCCCGCCGCTGCACGCGCCGGTAGTCGGAAAGATCCGACCTTGACACGGCTGGCCACAACTCTGGGCCTAACCTAGACCACCATACCACGACCTCGACGCAAACCAGCACACAACCACACCACGGACTCCTCGCAGACCACCACGCTAACAATACCACGACCTCCCTCACCACGTCGGAGAGGAGGGGAGAGCAACTTCGGACGCGCAAACCCCACGCACAGGGCCGCCCACGAGTTCCCAGACCGCCACCGCCCCCAGCAGAATAGATCTGGGCAGGGGACGCCTCGATCCGTCATAGCGGTAGCGGCGCAGCAACCGCCGATAGCCCCTGAGGCCGCTGACGCGTATGGCGCCTAGGGTCATCGATGCGCAGTACCCAGAGGTTGCCCGACAGAAGAGGCGAGGCGAGCCCGCCACCGCCGTCCGCCGGACGAGCTTTGCTCGCTGGCTTCCTCCGGCGGCGGCGAGAGATGGGCTTGGAAGATGGGTCGGGGGCGGCGGCTAGGATTCGCCCGAGCCGCCCCCTGGAGGCAGCGCAAGCGAAGGGGAAGTTCTCCGTGTCGCTCTTGTATGACTTTATTGCTGTCAATATGTCGATTTTTATCTTTTCTTTTGTCAGGCATGGTATTTAGTTGTGTCCATCTTACCTATGCAGAAATGGGTGTTGCTCATCATGTTTTTTATTCGCTGGATGCTACATTTTGAGTTAATAAAAGCAAACTTTATAGAAAAAACTGTTCTAATATGATATCCAAAAAATAAAGCTTTCAACCCCCAAAAAATCGCAAATATCAAACCACTATTTTTACATCTAAGACAACAATATACTCCCTCCGTTCCTAAATATAAGTCTTTCTAGAGATTTCACTAAGAACTACATACAGAGCAAAATGAGTGAATCTATACTTTAAAGCGCGTCTATATATATTCGTATGTAGTTTTTAGTGAAATCTCTAGAAAGACTTACATTTAGGAACAGAGGGAGTACATGGAAATATGTACTGAACGCCATTTGTGTAGTAATACACTTAACGCATATGTTCACTTGGGCAACAGATACTGAAACTCATAGTCGTATGGGATCGCCTCCACGACGTCTTCGACCTTGAGATGCCCCCTCAAGCAGTCCACCATGGATTTTCTGAGCGACCAAGATGTGGGGAGCTGGTCACAGATCCACCTGAGCAGGGACTCCATGTCCTTGGCAAAGTCGTGCATGTTGGAGTGTATCAGGCTTGGGATCAGCAGCCTCCTCGTCGAGGTCACCACCAGCGACGCCTGCAGGTAGTCCAGCTTCGCCTTCTCCAGATCCGCCATCACGCGATCCGCCTTGTATATCCGGAGCTGCAAGCAACTCAAAAATGAATATACATTTGCAGCACCAAATTCTTTTTCCGCTCATGTTAGATTCAATGGAGATTTTAAGTAAGATAATTCATTTATATTACTCGCAAAAAATAACATAATTGATTTATTTGTTGTGTTAGGGGTGGATGAACTTACTGCTGGAGAAGATCTGTTGCCACAGCACATCGCGAACAGAATGTTGGGCTCTGAACTGTTCAATCCGTAGAGACCCCTCACTTGTTGCTCTTCGGCATCGACGTCGCATTTCCAGAATTCCTGCGGTGTTTGTTTGCTGATGAGAACAACACATTCTTGCTGTGCAGATGCAACTGAAAGCAAAATAGAACTACCAAAATGCTCACTTCTTTCACACTGGATGGCTGTCTCAATATGAAATTCTCTATTACTAGAGCAGTGAACTTTTGCCTTGAAACATTGATCGTTGCCTGAAAGGTACATGAAACAACACATAAATGTTAAACTTTCTTTAAACCGAAAAAATTAATTTAACGAACTACTGTACCTTGTTCTTCAGTGCCAGCAGCTTTTCAGAGTTTGAGGGCAAACCGTGCTGCAGAATCCCCTGGGTCATTCAAAACACGAAGCTCAAACGGCGGATATCAAGAATCTTTAGATCAAAGAAATGCACCAGAAGATCAAAATGTACATACGTGCATGATGCATGTGTTGTATATATTGAGCCAGAATGCTAGCTTCTGCTGGTGCGTCAGAACCCTTAAATCCACCTGCTGCAAGGCCTCCAACATCTCCCTAGCACCAGACAACACGATCAGAAAAGTTTTTACTGCTAACAAATGCAAGTGATGATCGAAACTGTCAAAAATGAACAAGTGGGTTCACTTATTCACCTCAGCTTGGTGAGCAGAGGGGAGCTGGAGAAGCCTCGGAGGTCGAAGGCGCTGGAGGTGAACCTGACGAGGTTCTTGTAGGGCCCGATGTCTCTGACCATGGAGTCCTGTATCCGGAAGATGCCGTAGTGATCCTGCTGCCCCCTGTCCTTCTCCTTGGCGGCGCCCGCCGCCACGTTCAGCTCCGCGTCGATCCTGAAGCTCCCCTGCAGGTTCCCGGACCTGGCGAGGTTGCCGGACTTCTCCATCTCCGCCGCCCGCGATGACCGGAGCAGCCTGATGAAGATCACCGCCAGGCATTTCACGATCCTCTCCGACAGCTTGTTCGGCTGGGCCTTGCTCTGCTCGTCCCTCTTCGCCATCGTCGGCGGCGGCGACGGTTCTTGGGTGACCCTCGGAGGTTTTTCGGCTTCTCGGTCCGATTGCTTCTGGAAGGAGCAACGTACAGAGCATAAACAGAGCATGATTTTCACTGAGAAGTGTTGGATACGTATATGTCAGTCAGATTGGTTACCTTGTCATGGGAATTCCTTGGCGGGGGGCCAAAAATGTTATCGTTGAACTTTGGGCTGACGGCGGCGGCTCGTGATCCTCTGTCCTGGTCTCTGGGGCTCCTGTCCGGCTTGTCGTCGGCGGCCAGATGGCGCTGGAGGTACTCGGCGTTCATGGCCTGGCTGATGAAGAACATGGACTTGATCTCCGGCGCCACCTGATCAGCCGGCTGGCGATTCAATGCCGCGTGTGCCGCCGTACCGTTGCTGTTGCCATTGCCATTGTCATTGCTGGCGTAGACACTTGGCGAGTAGGAGGAGGCATAGGCGGTGGTCGCCATGGACGCCCGTTGCTGCTGCGCGGTGGTTATTAGGCCGCCCTTCATCGTGTGTATCTGCGACTCGAGCCGCGCGATCTCTTCCTCGACGAGCACGAGCTCCGCGAGCAGCTGGTTGGCCTTTGCCGGGATGAAGGCCGGGATGTTGAGGAGGACGGAGCGCGCGGAGGACGTGGCGGCGGTGGTGGTGGTGGTTGGGTGCAGGGCGCGCTCCAGGATGTGGTGCACCGTCTCCTCGTTGCTCAGCTGCTGCTTCAGCTCCGCCACCTGCACCATTCCCACACATTCTCAGCCTCCAAACCGAAAATTATTCATGGCGGCGCATTGTACAAGACGATTCTTAGGTGGGCATGCACCTCGTGCTCAAGATCCATGCGTCTCTGATTGTGCTGTTGCACGCCGTTGCCCGTCGTCGTCGTCTGCAACTGAACCATCATCGTCCAGGCAACAAAAACATGAGCAAGTACGTGACTGGACCGGGCCATTGTCAATAAGTCCGGCTGGCCCATGCTAATCTACTCCTTGCCGTGTATGGGCCGCGGGCTGGTCCAACCAAATTGACGCACTGACCGAACTAAAAGAGGAACTTACTCCCAATTCCATCGATCAAAAAAGGAAAGGAAACCACCTGACTGACTTATCAGTGGAGTGCATTGATTCTAGCAGTACTGTGCAGTGTGCACTCACCGGAGGAGGAACAGTAGGATCGGCGGCGAGCTGGTAAGCATGGCGAGTCCTGCGGCTCATCGGAGTCGGAGCCCGCACGGCCACGTACTCCATCGGTCACCCCGGCACCGACGTCGGACAGCGGGCCGCCCAGATAGAATAGAACACGTGGACAGCCGTCGCAGCAGCTAGCGGCGGCCGTCGACGACCAAAGGGAGGGGGCGAGCCGGGGAGAAGATCAGAAGCTGCTGGGCAAGGCCAACAAGTAGCAAGCTAGCTTCGTTGCCGTAGGGGTGCATCCGTGTGAGGAGAGAGTTAGGAGGTAGAAGGAGAAGCCCGCGGAAGAAGAAGAGTAAGAAGAAGTGAGGATCGGTTGGGAGGGGCCTATCGATCGGCGACGGATGTTGTTGGTGTCGGCTGGCCGCGGGGCCACGCATGTAACCGCAACGCGGCGGTGCCTTTCCCTTGGTGAATGGTGAGTGATTCGGTTGGTCAGGTGGCGATGGATGGGGATCGTCTACTCTTGTCTTGCCTTGTAATCTAAAGAAAGAAGAATGGTTTTCTAGCTACTCCTGTCCTACATGCAACAAACACCACACCTTGGAAAGGATGAGTGCGAGTGAAGGTTTAACAAGGGTTTATAGTGCATCGGTTGGTGGCCCGGCCGGGTCGGTTGGACTGCGACGCCTCGCCATTTTCACCACTTGCAGGATTGCCCGCTGATATGACATACGGATTTTCTGGTTCTCATGAGACCTAACCAAATCTCGCTCAACCTCCCTATCGTATAATTCCACGCGGAGATTCATGTGGATTGTTTTATTTTTGGTTTCCTTTCTTCGTTTGATTGATTGATTTACGTTTTGTTTTGTTTCTAGTGTTGTCTTTTTCATGTGTAACTACAGTTGCACTCGTTCGTCGGCCGCTCGCAACTACAGTTGCACGCCATCAGCTTATGTGCAGGCGGCTATAACATCTCTCCTCAGGCCAAAAGAAAAAAACATCTCTCCTCAGGGCGCACAAATATAATTGTAGGTTCGCCGGCTACACGTAACTACATTTACGTATTTTCAAAACAAAAGCAACGAAGAAGTGAAGAAAAATAAGTAAAAGAAGAAATAGAAAACAGTAAAAAAGTATCCTGCGGTGGTGTCACTTGAGTGAGATTAAGATGAGATAGAGACCACATATTCACTTCTGAGCCCAGACTCATATGCTCCTGGTAAACATTAAATTCAACAAAAATACTAAATAAAAGAAGAATCTGAATTTTTTGGTCAACGAAAGACACTCAAATGCGTGATGTCCGGGCAAATTTCATTGTGTTTGGACATCTGATGAAATCGTGGCAAAATAGACAATATATCTTCGAACAGTGTGTGAACAGTAAACTTTCTCATAGGCTCCAAATTGTTTATTTTTTTGAGAGCTGCTTGGATGTTCAAACACCACCTAATTTGACACGGGCATCACACACGAACATCTTACATGCCAACATAAATTCGGACTTTTTTGAATTTTTTCTAGGATTTATTTTGAGTTTACTGTTCACCCAAGGGAGCAGATGAGCTCGGGAGATGAGTCGCGCTGTCCTATAATATATTACCTTTTTTTCGAGAAAACTTTCGATCTATTTATCTCCAATCATGGCAGTACAACGAACACCAGAAATAATAAAACTTACATCCAGATCCATAGACCATCTAGCGACGACTACAAGCACTGAAGCGAGCCGAAGACGCGCCGCCGTCATTGCCCCTCCCTCACCGGAGCCGGACAAAACTTGTTGTAGTAGACAGTCGGGAAGTCGTCATGCTAAGGCCCCATGGGACCAGCACAACAGAACATCAACTGCCGCCGATGAAGAGTAGTGTAGGTCGGAAGGATCCAACCTAAAAACACATAAACGTAGACAAACTACGACCAAATCCGGCAAATCCACCAAGGACAAATCCGTCGGAGACACATTTGCACACGCCCACCGACGATGCTAGACACACCAACGAGATAGGGGCTATGTGGGGAGAACTTTATTCCATCTTCAAGGAGCCGTCGTCGTCTCATCTTTCTGAACATGACACAAACTCTAACAAAACGCGAAGAAACAACTGAAAACATAGCCCTCCCACCGGTAAGGGCCGAGATCCACCACGCCGCCATGGCCCTAAGGCCACCGGAGACGAGGCGGACCGCCGACGAGAGGCAGAAGAACCCTAGACTTTTCTTGGGGAGGAGGTAGCCCGCTTAAAAAAATGATTGTAATATGTTGGCAGATATAATATATTACCTTTCTCATGGCAACTTAATTTGATGATTATTTATGAAGGTTTCTCGACTAATATTGTAACTATATTCCTTTATTAATTTGCAGTTATCATGTTTTCGAGGTAGATAATCACAATGAACAAAATAAAGAAGATGTGAGATAGATGATATGAGGGTGCTATTTCCCTTTTTCATGTTGTTGAAATAGCAACTTATGTGGCGTAGTAAAAGGGAACCACCCTTGGTATTTATAGACCTACTACACATACTTAGGGGCTTACGATTTTTTGTCCAAAAGGACCCCCTGGCCAACAGAATTGCCAAAAAAGACCACATGTCAAAAACATTGTCAAAAAGGACCCCCTCACTAGTGGCGGCAGGCGCAGCAGGCGACACGTGTCACCTGCCTCCACGCTAGGAGCCGGCGGGCCCTGCCGCCACCGCAGGAGGCGGCCGCGCGGGGTATAACGTGTTCTGCACAGTGCGCCGAGCGGCGACGGAATGGGCCAGGCCAGGTGGGCCATGCCGCCACACAGCGAGGCGGCCGCGTTGCCGCTGTTGGTCGCGGGCCGACATGCCGTGATGCTCGCGGGCCCCACCTGTGGGCCATGCCGCCACTGCAGCAGGCGGCATCCTGTTGCTGCACGCGCGACAACGATGCAGACGGCGCTGATTCCGGTGCTGACGGAGCTGATTCCAGTGCTGACGGCATAGATTTTTACGGGCGCTGATTCCACAGTTCCTTGTTTTGCTTTCTGCCACAAGTTTCGATGATCTGGAATCGGATTCCCGCCTAAACTTTGTAGTACTGATTGCTACGTAGACGACACTGATTAAAGCAGTGCGTGATTCTCGCTTCCGTCTATTTCTCCAGCCGAAGCGACAACACTCAGGCGTGTTGTTTTCAACGTGTGTTTCCCTGCCGCACACTCGAGAGCGTTGTTGTTGCTGTGTGTGATGAGACACCGCGATGCTGGAATCCGATGCCGCGGTAGGTGAGTTCTGGCTAGTTCTGCCGACAATACATTGGTCCTCTTCTTTTTAAACGCACATCCGCGGCTCCGTGCGCATACACTCTCTCTCGCATATCTCTGGTTGCCTTCTCTACCTCTTTGCTCTCTCTAAGCGCATACACAGACAGAAAGAAAAACTTGGTAGCCACTTTTACTCGTGAATTTGGTCGATTTAGAGTTGGATTTTGAAGATGATGAAGTTGAAGAAAAGATAGATTAAGGTAAGATCTATCCATTTTTGTTGGTTTCGTTCGCATGCATGCATGATGTTTTCATTATGTTTGATTAGTTCCTAAGTGTGCATTCTCTGTTGTTTTAGGCATAATTTTAGCACTTGGAGGAGTCATTTGGAGTCATTTAGAGCTTGAGGAGTACGATTTGCGTTGCGAAAGTGAACTACGAAGTTGAAGATCAAGGTATGAGCTTTGCAATACATGTAATTTTTTGTGCATGCACAATGGTAATTAGTTAGTATTTTAGCTCGTGATTAGCTATGCGATGTTAGTGCTTAGAGGTTAGAAATAATTTCAGACGACAGATACAACATTTATAATATTTTTTTAGAATAGTAGATTGAAGATGTTATATCTATGTTAGGTGCATCCATTAGTATTGACATGCGAGAAATCTTAATACGGTAATTAAGAAAAAAACTTGTACTGTAATTGCTCATTGCATGTGGTATGTTATTTCATGTGGTATGTTTATTAATAAGTCTATAGTTAGGAAGCCGTAGGTCTACTTTGTTATGTCACAATAATCTAAATTTTATATGTTAAGATTATGTGCTAATGTACTTGTTGATGTATGTAATTAGATAAAATAATTCATCTTAGTAGCAAACAAGGAGGAGATGACGTGATTGAAGAAATTGTGTTTCCATCTTCGCTGTCCCTTTTGAGGTGATGACCACATACATGCAAGTGCTATTTTCATACTTTTGATAGCAGAAAGAAAAATCCGTGTGTAATATTGATGTTCATGTGATAATAGGTTGACTCCGTTCATATAGTACTGGCGACGGAAATTTATTCGAACTATTTGGACTCTTAATTGCATTCGCAAGCACATCCATATTGGAGCTAAGGTATAAAATGGCACCATAATTTTGTTAATATTTTTTATATTGATGTACTGTTGTGAATAATGTGCATGTCGCTGCAAATATTATTATTTGCAAATAAATGATTGCTATCGTATGATATGAAAAAATTATATAAAGCCGGAAGAAATTACATGTTTTACTCATATGACATTAAAATGTTATTATCGTACTATTATGTTTAGTGGTTGTTTGTATAGCGAGTAATTACTATCGGTTTTGTCATAACTTGTTGTAAGAAAATTAATTTTTACTAATAGTCGTTTTTACTCTTGTAGACGAGTTTGAGAAAAAATAGATCTTTAAATACACTTTAATCAAACAACCCCTTAAAGTCTACGCAAATGATTCTAGAAATAAACCGAATATTTGTAATGAAAATATGGTTATTATTTTAGTCGTATGATATGTAAATGTTGTCATCGTTACTAAATGTTCAGTTACTAATTATTTGAAATATAAACATGTATGGTGGTTAGGTACTATGGAAAATTTAGTAGTGTACTATGGGAACGTCTTACGCGATGGTCCTTTCGGGGTGGATGTGTCCTTGTGCGAGTCGACTACGATTGTAGTGAGAGACATGGTCAACGTGGGTTACGCAGCAGTTAGAAGGTGCATCCGAGCAGTGTTTGTCCCAGGGATGCAGGAAAAAAAGACAATGGAGGCCTTCGTCGTTCACAGAGGAAATGATGGGACAGTTGCCCGTTGGGGTTTGCGGCCTGTCACAGGTGATCGGTCGTGGGGGTCGTACATGAGGTTTGCAAGCAATCCCAATAACTCAACGTATGGTCAGTCGATGGTGTATGTGGAGTTCATTTCAGTTAGTGATGTTGCCGGATGCAGTAGCATGGGTGGTGAGGTCGACTTGGCCATCACATCAGCCTCTAGCGTCGGCCCATCAGAACCGACGGGCGGCCAGCCTGTGTATGACACAGGATATTGGTCTGCGGCCGTTGACATGAGAGAACACGTGGAGGGATTGCCAGAGGCGCTAGATGATGATGATCATTCTTCTGCGTCTTCGGAGTCAAGCGAAGAAGAAGATGTTCCTCCTTAGAGGGCGGTCGCGGTGACACTTCAACCTGGGTTTTTACAGGATATGAGCATCACCAACGAATTTCCACTAGTAGAAAAACACCTAATAGTCCCGGTTCGTAAGGGCCTTTAGTCTCGGTTCGTGAACCGGGACTAATGGGTCGTTACTAATACCTCCACCCATTAGTCCCGGTTCAAACACGAACCGGGACCAATGTGCCTCCACGTGGCCCTGTGCGCCAAGCCCAGTCAGGGGGCCTTTGGTCCCGGTTGGTGGCACCAACCAAGACCAAAAGTCCATGTTTTTTAGAAAAGTGGCTGCTTTAGGGGTTTTGGGGGTTATTTTTAGGTTGTTATTAGCTAGCTAATAGAGAGAAGTGTCCTCTCTTATATCTTCGTCCTTGGTTTACCAACGCTACTGCTATATATGTTCATTTCACCCGCTGATATAATAACTCATGCATGCTCGCATCATACATCATCATATGTAATAACAAGTCCTAGTAATCATGCATCATCATACAACTTCTACTCGTTATTAATAATAAGTCATATGATCATCATCCTCATAGTCATCGAACCCAATCCTACATAATTGTTCTTAATTAGCACATGATCATCAGTATCAGGTAGGACATGACCTAAACACCCTTAAGGTAAACTAGCATAAAACAATATAGACCCTGACTCTCCATTATGTGATGGGGTTATGTACCTAGGGTAGGGTCATGGACCTGATCTAAGTACCTTACCCAAGGACATCCTTAGAAGAGGTCGCCTTCCAGTCGACCAACGAAGGACTCACTCGACTGACTTGAAGGACTCGACCACGAAGACTCACTCGACCACCAGGAGGTCAAGAGGCACTCCGCACTACAACGGCCTGTAATTAAGTAGGCTTTATGATAGTAAAGACACTTTATGTGGGGCGTTACCAGTAACGCCCCAGACTTACTCACCTTAAACCCTCTCCTACGTGGGCTGGCTGGGGTCCTGGCGCACTCTATATAAGCCACCCCCTCCACAGGCAGAAGGGTTCGGCACCTTGTAACTCATATACTCATAATCCATTCGACCGCCTCCGGGCTCCGAGACGTAGGGCTATTACTTCTTCCGAGAAGGGCCTGAACTCGTACATCCCTTGTGTTTACAACCTCTCCATAGCTAGGACCTTGCCTCTCCATACCTACCCCCCACTCTACTGTCAGGCTTAGAACCACGACAGTTGGCGCCCACCTTGGGGCAGGTGTTTTAGCGATTTTTGTGGAGAAGTTGCGATTCTTCCGAGTACTTTCATCATGGTGTCTGCTGGAGTTTTGGTCGGGGGTCAAGAGATCCGTCTCGGCACTCTCACCTTCATCGCCGACGACTCCGCGTGGCTCCAGGAGGCTCCACTCGACGTAGATGCGCTCCCCGTCCGCGGTGCGACGCATTTTCGTGCATGTGTCCGCGGCGTCCTGCTGTGGCAACCGTCGACCCAGTATCGGTCGGCTCCTCCATCGTCCACCCTCCCGGTCTCCCGTCAGCGCAAGCGCTCGGGCCGGTCGAGGCTTCAGCGATGGGTGAGGCACGCGGTGGCTCGCCAATCGGCCACCACCCAAGTTGCGGCAATCGAGCCCGACGAATCTCTCTACGGCTTGTTCGATCTGTCGACTGGCTCCGTAGAGACTGCATCCGAGTGCGGTAGCAGTGATCCAGCGGCGGAAATCTTGATGGTTGACGGGCCCCGCAGTCCCCCTGGCTTCGCCCGTGATGATGGAGCAGGTGACGGAAGCGACCCCGCACGACGCCACGAAGAGTACCAGCCCGAGCCACTCGACTCTCTGCAAAGAGAGGAACTTCGCCGCAGGAACGTGGATGCCCTGTGTATTCCCATCGCAGGAGAAACCCCCGAGGCTCGCGCCTTGGAGGAGGCGCGTCTGGCCAATTTGGCCGAGCGCACTCGACTAGAGAACCTTCAGCGAGCACTCGACGAGCGCGCGCGGCAACGAGTTCCCGACACCAGTCGACGTCAACTCTTCCCGCCGACTCAGGTATATCGAACCCCAATTCAGAATTTAGCAGCTGCGACCCGTATAGCAGAGTCCATCCAGCCTTCGCAGTCGGAAGCTGGCAGAGGTTTGCTGCAGATCAGGGATCTGCTCCGAGCAGCAGGAGATCAGAATTCAGCCGTGTCTCAGTCGCGCAACAGAATTCACAGTCGATCCGTCACTGTGAATATGGTTCAGTCGGCTCACAGCCCCAGATCGCCTCCGCGGTGTGAAGGGCGCGAGAATCGGCGAGATCAATATGGCGACAGACTCGATCGAGATGATAGGCGTCGAGAGCCCAATTCCCCTCCGAGGGGTGGGTCTTATGCTCCTCGGCAGCCAGATGACAGGCGTCAGTACAGTACAGGGCGAAGGGTTCCAGTCGACCCCAGAGAACCATGCTTCGACGCGCGATCCATTATCGTGCAAGGTTTGGTCGATCGGAACAGAGCCCATCGGGGCGGACTCGACAGAGATGCGCCCACAAGCAGTCGAATGCATATTTCTGGTCCTGAATGTTTCAGCAGAGCTATCAGAGCCACAGTTATCCCTCCCAATTTTAGGTTGGCAACAGGAGTCAGCAAGTTCACGGGTGAGTCTAAGCCTGAAACTTGGCTTGAAGACTACCGAGTGGCAGTTCAGATTGGTGGTGGGAACGACGAGGTAGCCATGAAGCATTTGCCCCTCATGCTGGAAGGTTCTGCCAGGGCATGGTTGACTCAATTACCCCCTAGCGGCATTTACGCTTGGGAAGATCTGTCCCGAGTGTTCATCAGAATGTTTGAAGGGACTTGCAAGCGACCAGCTGGATTGACAGAGTTGCAAGTCTGCGTGCAGAAGGCTAATGAGACCCTCAGAGAGTATATTCAGAGGTGGATCACTTTGCACCACACTGTGGAGAATGTGTCTGCTCATCAGGCAGTCTGCGCCTTCAAGGATGGCGTCAAGAACAGAGAACTGAGTTTGAAGTTTGGTCGAACCGGTGACATGACCTTGAGTCGGATGATGGAGATTGCTACCAAGTACGCCAACGGCGAAGAAGAAGACCGACTCCGAAGCGGCAAGCACAAGCCGAGTCAGTCGGAAAAAGGAAACACCAGTCGGAAACAGAAGCGGAAGGCTGAACCAGCAGCTCCTGGAGAGGCTCTGGCCATGACTCAGGGAAAGTTTAAGGGGAAACCAAAAGGATCCTGGAACCCCAAGAAGGTAAAGGATAAAGAAGGGAACGACGTGATGGATATGCCATGTCACATTCACACGAAGAAAGACGAAGAGGGGAATATCATTTACCCGAAGCACACCACTCGCCAATGTCGACTCCTGATCCAGCAGTTTCAGGGAAAACAGTCTAAGGACAAGGAGAAGGAGTTGGACAAGGCCGAAGACAAGGAGGACAGTGAGGAAGGATATCCGCATATCAACTCCACTCTGATGATCTTTGCAGATGTGGAAAGCAGGAGTCGACTGAAAGTCATTAACCGAGAGGTGAACATGGTTGCCCCAGCAAAAGCAAATTATCTGAAATGGTCTCAAATACCCATCACATTCGACCAATCTGATCACCCGACTCATATTGCCACCCCTGGGAGGCAAGCTTTGGTGGTCGATCCAGTTGTCGAAGGCACTCGACTGACAAAGGTGCTGATGGATGGTGGAAGTGGACTGAACTTGTTGTATGCAGACACACTGAAAGGAATGGGCATTCCGATGTCCCGACTGAGCACTAGTAACATGAGCTTTCATGGAGTTATACCAGGGAAGAAAGCTGAGTCACTCGGCCAAATAGCTTTGGATGTGGTGTTTGGTGATTCGAAACATTTTCGCAAAGAAAAGTTGACGTTTGAGGTCGTGGATTTTCAGAGTGCATATCATGCCATCTTGGGGAGACCAGCTTACGCACGGTTCATGGCTCGACCATGCTACGTGTACCTCAAATTGAAGATGCCCGGCCCCAAAGGAGTGATCACTGTCACCGGTGATCGGAAAAAGGCAGAAGAGTGCTTTCAGAAGGGCTCCAAGATTGTCGATTCCCAGGTGACAGCGGTCGAGTTCGAAGAATACAAGCAAAACGCAGATCCGAGTGACTTGCTGCGATAAAAAAAACCCGCCACAGAGTCTGCATTCCAGTCGTCCGGTGAGACGAAGCCTGTTCACATTCACCCGACCGACCCCGATGCAGCTCCGACCCGCATCTCCACAACACTCGACCCAAAATAGGAAGAAGCGCTCATCCAGTTCCTCCGTGAGAACTGGGACATTTTTGCATGGAAGCCCGCTGACATGCCAGGTGTTCCCAGGGGACTGGCTGAGCATCGCCTAAGAGTCGACTCATCTGCAAAACCAGTCAAAGAGCATCTTCGGCGGTCCGCCGTCCAGAAGAGAAAAGCCATTGGTGAAGAAGTGGCTCGACTATTGGCGGCCGGATTTATCCGAGAGATATACCACTCCGAGTGGCTCGCTAATGTTGTCATGGTTCCTAAGAAGGACAAGTCGCTCCGAATGTGCATTGATTTCAAGCACATCAACCGGGCCTGCCCGAAAGATCATTTTCCTCTCCCTCGCATAGATCAAATTGTTGACTCGACCGCGGGATGCGAGAGGCTATCTTTTTTAGATGCCTACTCCGGGTACCACCAGATCCGTCTGTACGGACCCGACGAGGTAAAAACAGCTTTCATCACTCCATTCGGGTGCTTCTGCTATATCACCATGCCATTCGGCCTCAAGAATGCCGGAGCCACATTTATGCGAATGATTCAGAAGTGTCTACTCACTCAAATCAGTCGGAATGTGGAAGCATATATGGATGATATCGTTGTCAAGTCACGAAAAGGTTCCGACCTGCTCGCTGACCTCGCCGAAACATTTGCCAACCTCAGAAGATATGATATCAAGCTCAATCCATCAAAGTGCACATTTGGAGTTCCTGGTGGCAAGTTACTCGGTTTTCTCGTTTCCGAACGGGGAATCGACGCTAACCCAGAGAAGATTGGCACTATTCTCCGAATGAAACGCCCTGTGCGAGTGCACGATGTCCAGAAGCTTACTGGATGCTTGGCCGCATTAAGTCGATTCATCTCACGACTCGGTGAAAAGGCATTGCCTCTTTACCGACTGATGAAGAAGACAGACAAGTTCGAGTGGACTCCAGAAGCTGATGCAGCGTTTGCCAAGCTAAAAACTCTGCTCTCCACCCAGTGGGTGCTTGCTGCTCCAATTAGCAAAGAGCCTCTGTTGCTCTATATCGCAGCCACATGACAAGTCGTCAGTACTGTGCTAACGGTCGAGCGGGAAGAAGAAGGAAAAGCTCTCAAAGTTCAGCGCCCAGTGTATTATTTGTCTGAAGTCTTGACTCCATCCAAGCAGAGATATCCTCATTATCAGAAGCTTGTGTATGGAATATACATGACCACAAAGAAGGTTGCTCATTATTTTTCTGATCATTCCATCACAGTCGTCAGCGACGCTCCACTATCAGAGATTTTGCACAACAGAGATGCAACTGGTCGAGTGGCCAAATGGGCGATTGAACTTCTTCCCCTTGATATCAAGTTTGAGGCAAAGAAAGCCATTAAGTCCCAGGCAATAGCAGATTTCCTCGCCGAGTGGATTGAACAACAGCAGCCGACTGAAGTTCACTCGGAGCATTGGACCATGTTTTTTGATGGCTCTAAGATGTTGAATGGTTCCGGTGCTGGGGTTGTCCTGGTTTCCCCCAGAGGAGATAAGCTCAGATATGTGCTCCAGATTCACTTTGATTCCTCCAACAATGAGGCAGAATATGAGGCCCTCTTATATGGGTTGCGCATGGCCATTTCACTCGACGTCCGTCGCCTGATGGTCTATGGCGACTCGGATTTAGTGGTCAATCAGGTGATGAAAGAGTGGGACGTGAGAAGCCCAGCCATGACTGGATACTGCAGTGCAGTGAGGAAGTTGGAAAAGAAGTTCGAGGGGTTGGAGCTCCATCATATACCCCGACTGAAAAATCAAGCAGCTGATGATCTAGCAAAGATAGGTTCCAAGAGAGAAGCCATTCCGAGTGGTGTGTTCTTGGAGCATATACACACTCCGTCAGTCAAAGAAGATCCTTTCACCGAAGAAACTCCACAGCCCAAGAGTGCCACAGATCCGACTGAAGTTGAAGTCCCAGCGGTGGTCGACTTGATCATGGAGGTTTTGGTGGTCATTCCCGACTGGACGGTTCCGTATGTCGCATATATCCTGAGAAAAGAGCTTCCGGAGGATGAGGAAGAGGCTCGACAGATCGTCCGTCGATCTAAGGCCTTTACCGTAATCAAAGGACAATTATACAGAGAAAGCGCGACTGGAGTTGGTCAGAAGTGCATAACACCAGAAGAAGGTCGACTCATCCTCAATGATATTCACTCGGGGACCTGTGGTCATCATGCGTCCTCTCGGACCATCGTGGCCAAAGCATACCGAGCCGGATTTTACTGGCCGAAGGCGAATGAGATGGCAAAAGAGATAGTGGATAAGTGCGAGGGATGTCAGTTCTACTCGAATATGTCGCACAAGCCTGCGTCGGCTCTGAAGACCATCCCACTCGTCTGGCCTTTCGCAGTATGGGGATTGGACATGGTCGGTCCTTTGAGAACAGGACGAAGTGGCTTCACGCATGTACTGGTGGCAGTCGACAAGTTCACCAAGTGGATCGAGGCTAAACCAATCAAGAGCCTTGACACCGGTACTGCTGTTAGCTTCATCAGGGAACTAATATTCAGATATGGAGTCCCGCACAGCATCATTACGGATAATGGGTCGAACTTTGACTCAAAGGAATTCAGAGATTTCTACAACTCCCAAGGCACACGGGTCGACTACGCTTCAGTCGCCCATCCGCAGTCGAATGGACAAGCAGAGCGAGCTAATGGACTGATTCTTAAGGGATTGAAGCCTCGACTGATGCGTGATCTCAAACACGCGGCTGGAGCTTGGGTAGACGAACTTCCCTCAGTGCTTTGGGGGCTGCGGACCACACCTAATCGGTCGACCGGAAGAACTCCATTCTTCTTGGTCTACGGAGCTGAAGCAGTCTTGCCGAGTGATCTTCTCCACAATGCTCCTCGAGTTGAAATCTACAACGAAGCAAAGGCTGAACAAGCGCGGCAGGACGCAGTCGACCTTTTAGAGGAAGAAAGGGAGATGGCTCTGATCCGGTCGACCATCTACCAACAAGATTTGCGTCGTTTCCACGCCAGAAATGTGAGAGGTCGAGCCTTCCAGGAAGGGGATTTAGTTCTCCGAGTGGATCAGCACAAACCACACAAGCTTACTCCTTCTTGGGAAGGCCCCTTCATCGTCACCAAGGTTCTCCACAACGGGACGTACCGTCTTTACAACGTCGAGCATAATATCGACGAGCCCCGAGCTTGGAACGCGGAGCTACTCCGCCCATTTTACACTTAAGTTTTATCACTCGGATGAGTTGCAATAAAGTACTTCTGTAGTTCATGGACCTCAAAATAATAGTGTCATAGTTCCTCCATGATTTTGTCACTTTTTATTTTTGTCCAAATAAAATTCCTCCTCAGTGGGTGACTTAGCCGCGAATCCGTTTCGCCTAAGTTTGTAAAAATCCTACCGAGTGGTGAGCCAGACTCTCACTCGGAGGCTTAGCTGCGAATCCGTTTCGCCTAAGTTACAAAAATCCTACCAAGTGGTAAGCCAGACTTTCACTCGGGGGCTTAGCTGCAGCCCTGTGCTCGCCTAAGTTATAAAAATCCTACCGAGTGAAGAGCAAACCTCTCACTCGGGGGCTTAGCTGCAGTCCAAGCACTCGCCTAAGTTCTAAAAAATCCTACCGAGTGAAGAGCAAACCTCTCACTCGAAGGCTTA
>NC_057795.1:96157728-96165573 GCF_018294505.1 Triticum aestivum | reverse complement strand
CAAGCACTCGCCTAAGTTACAAAAATCCTACCGAGTGAAGAGCAAACCTCTCACTCGGAGGCTTAGCTGCAGTCCAAGCACTCGCCTAAGTTACAAAAATCCTACCGAGTGAAGAGCAAGCCTCTCACTCGGGGGCTTAGCTGCAGTCCAAGCACTCGCCTAAGTTACAAAAATCCTACCGAGTGAAGAGCAAACCTCTCACTCGGAGGCTTAGCTGCAGCCCTGTGCTCGCCTAAGTTACAAATATCCTACCGAGTGAAGAACGACCTTCTCACTCGGAGGCTTAGCTGCAGTCCAAGCACTCGCCTAAGTTATAGAAATCCTACCGAGTGGTAAGCCGGGCTTCCACTCGGAGGCTTAGCCGCAGCCCAGTGCTCGCCTAAGTGGACTAAAGAATAAGTCGATTGCAGTAAAGGCGCCTTGCTTTGAACCTACAAAAGACATTTCGAGCCAAAGGCAATCATATTCAAGCACCAAATTCAAGTTTGAATCGATATCTAAAGGAACCGAAAGTGCTCAGGCGTTAAGCCTGTTAAAGTTTATCGGTTACAATTCCACTCGGCATACCGAGGAAAATTTAAAGCATCAAGCCAGAAGAAGTTTTTTACCCCTCCTGTGGAGGGCTGGAAGGTGCAACGAATTCATCAAGGTCAATTCCGTCGGCGATCCGAGTGGCAGCTGCAAGGAAAGTTTCCATAAAGGACCTGAAGTCGTGTTTCTTGGTGTTGGCCACCCGAAGAGCCACCAGCTTCTCTTCCCGCGCATCTTTACAGTGGACTCGGGCCAGACACAGAGCAACATCTGCACCACACCGAGCCGAGGACTTCTTCCATTCCTGCACTCGACCAGGGATCGTGTTCAAGCGAGCCATCAGCGACTCAAGGTCATTCTGAAGTGTCTCCTCAGGCCAGAGCGTCGAGTCGATGCGAGATGTGGCGGCCTTCAGTCTTGCGAGATAGTCCACGACAGCTGCAACACGAGACTCCAGTCGGAAAACATCCATGGCAACTTCGTCGTTCACCGGAGAATTGACGGGGTCGAGGTTTGGCTCCAGCCGGCTAGTTTCTTCTTCAAAGTTTTGACAAAATTCTGCAAAGATGATCACTAAGTCAAGGAGATGGTCGAATGGAAAAACCACAATTGGAAATTTCGCCAAGCATAGAGGTTTACCTTCAAGCATAAGAAACAGCTTCTTGGCAAGACCACTCAGGAAGACCTCCAGATCAGTTTTCTTCCCAGTCAATTTGCTGACTTGGTCGGTCAGGGCAGCTTTATCAGTTTTCAGTCGACTGACCTCCTTGTTGGCGATCCCAAGAGCAGCTTTCAGATTGGTATTGTCTTGTTCAAGCTTGGTGACTGAAGCTAACTTCTCGTCAGCAAGCTTGATCTTCTCAGCTAGTTCGAGGTCTTTCTTCTGTTGAGCCTCCCTTACCTTACCTGCAAGTTACAGCAAGATCAGATTTTGAAACAAGCAAGGGGAAAAGCAGTCGTCAGGGTCTCACCAAACATACCTTCGGTCTCCTCCTTTGCCTTTGTCAGCTTCTCCTGAACCAGCTTCAGGCTCAGCTCGAGTTGAGTGTGCTTGTTTTCCAGCTCAGAGTAGCGAGCCACAAGATCACAAGAGTTCTGCGAAGAACCAATCGACTAAATGTCAAATATAATTCACTTCCGAGTGAAAAAGGAAAAAACACACGTTTCTAAGACTACAGCCGAATACAAGCATTCGACCATAGTCTCGGGGACTACACCCAGTGGGTGCACTCAGCGTGCCCCCACTAATCCTGTTGAAGACAAAAGTCGACCAGTCGACCTCAAAAAAAAAAGAGCGAGATGTATTCTCTAAGACTGTGATCAACTGCAAGCAGTCGACCACAGTCTCGGGGACTACACCCAGTGGGTGCACTCAGCGTGCCCCCACCGGTTTGTGAAATCCAGTCGACATAGTCGACTGACAGAAAGATTGACATCATAAAGCCTAAGGCCGACTGCCAGCAGTCGACCTTAGCCTTGGGGACTACACCCAGTGGGTGCACTCAGCGTGCCCCCACCGGTTTGTGAAATCCAGTCGACATAGTCGACTGACAGAAAGATTGACATCATAAAGCCTAAGGCCGACTGCCAGCAGTCGACCTTAGCCTTGGGGACTACACCCAGCGGGTGCACTCAGCGTGCCCCCGCTAACACGGAGTTTAATCGACACACCCACTGGGTGACTACTATAAATTCCGGAAAGGAAAAGTTTTTGGTAGCATATCCAACAGAACAAACGGTGGTCGACTGACCTGGACATTGCTTTGGAGGGCAGAGCTGGCGTCATAAGCTGCCTGGCTCGCATCCCGGATGGTCTTCAACTGCTCCATCATGATTCCCGCCTGGCGTATCGCTTCCTTTGCCGTGCCAGCTTGGTCCTCTGGGACGTGGTGCGTCGTGAAGAGGGAGGGCTGCTGAGCACTCGTCAATGGATCTGCGAAGGACACCGTGTGTCGAGTGGTGTTCTCTTCCTCCGCAGTCAGAATCTCAGGCGCCGTCACATCCTGAGGCACCTTACTGGCGGATGCTTTCCGACTCCTCCTGCGCTTCAGTGGTTCTTCATCCTCATCATCTTCAGGGAGATCGATAACAACATTGGGTGGAGCTACGGAGAAGAATCAGGATCAGAGATCGCGAGTCAGTCGACTAAGAACGGCGTTAAGAATACAGTACCTGGTTTCGAAGTTGCTGCGTCCTCCATCTCGTGGTCATCAGCCCGGGCCGAGGTTTCAGAAGTAGCAGCACTGCAACTCCAAAGGATCAGTCGACTAACTTCAGCGTCGACTAGAGACAAAGTTCACACAAAATAAGAAGACTTAAGCAGCACGATTACCCTGATATGGTGGGGATGGACACCTTCATCTTCGGCAGGAGCTTGATCGGCTTCGACGAGGCCGCCCTGGGCTGCTTCGGCGCCTTTTCAGTCGGCACCGGAGAGGTGGTCTGAGGGCGCTTGGTCGACTGGGCGGCGGTCGCAACCCCCTTACCACGTTCGGTCGAAGGGTCGTGGACAAGCTTCGACCGCCTTTCCGAGCGCGGTGGTACGACCTCCTCCTCCTCTTCCTCCTCGTCTTCAACGTCATCTTCATCACCGTCATCATCATCATCGTCATCATCATCCTCTGCAACGTCCGAGTCCCATTCCTCCTCGTCTTGGCTCTCGCCCCCACTCGCCTCACCCTCCTCAGTCGGAGCTTGTGCCCCATTGGGCATCGAGTACATCTCGGTGAGGGCCTAGCAGATATCAAGACAAGGATCAGTCGACCAGTCGGCTGGGTAAACAGAAATGAATGCGACAAGAACGCAGTGGAGAGCAGAGCAAGTGTACCTTGTTTGGATCGCTGTTGTGGTCGAGTGGAGGAATCCTTCTGGCTCCGCGTGGGTTGTCCTTGTTTCCGGTAACGGCTACCATCCATCTTTCCAGAGTGACATCGTCGACTACTTCTGGATGGACTCGAGTCTCGTCTTCAGTCCCACAGTACAACCACATGCAGTGGCTCCGGAACTGAAGGGGCTGGATGCGACGCCTGAGGAAGACCTCCAGGAGGTCCATGCCCGTCACTCCCTCCCGAACCAATTGCACCACGCGCTCCATCAACATCTTCACGTCAGCTTTCTCCTCCGGAATCAACTTCAGAGAGGAGGGCTTGTTCACTCGGTCCATGGTAAACTGTGGGAGTCCACTCGACTGTCCTGGCATCGACTGGTCCTGGCAGTAGAACCAGGTCGACTGCCAGCCTCTGACTGACTCGGGAAAGGTCATGGGCGGGAAGGTGCTCTTATTCCTCACCTGGATCCCCAGACCCCCACACATTTGGACGACTCGGGTTCTCTCATCACCTGGGCTCGCCTTCTTCACGGTCTGAGAGCGACACGTGAATATATGCTTGAACAAACCCCAGTGCGATCGACAGCCCAGGAAACCCTCACACATGGACACGAACGCGGCAAGATAGGCAATAGAGTTTGGGGTAAAGTGGTGGAGCTGCGCTCCAAAGAAATTCAAGAAGCCACGGAAGAAAATACTCGGCGGCAAGGAAAATCCACGATCAACATGGGTGGCCAAGAGCACACACTCACCCTCTTCTGGCTGGGGCTGCCATTCCTTCCCCGGAAGCCTCGCAGCTCCATGAGGGATCAAGCCCTCGTTGGCCATGTCGAGGAGGTCTTTCTCTGTGATGGTCGACTGGATCCAGTCTCCTTGGACCCAGCCCTTCGGCAGGCGGGATCTGGACGAGGACCCTCCGCGGCTGGTAGATCTCCCCTTTGCCTTCTCCGACGCCGACGCCTTCTTCGCACGTTCCAGCGCCGCCGTCTTCTCCTTGGCCATGGTTGCCGGCGAGATGCGCGAAGGGAAGTTGTGCGGGGGCGAGAGCGAGCGCGCTGGGCGGGGACGAAGGGAGCAGAGAGAGAGAGAATGCTGAGGCGCAGCACAGAAATCCTCACCGGGCGCATTTATAAGGTCCCTTCCGAGTGGATGACAGGTGGGCCCGGTCGATCTAATCATATCCGGGAGCAGTTATGCAGACGGGATACGTGGCGAAGAAAGCGGCACGGAGATCGAGGCGTCTATGTTCCATCCCATCCGAACGCCGCGGTCCGCTCCACTTCGCGCGCGTCCCCAAATTTCGCATCCCACGGAATCCGCGAACGGCAGATCAGTCTGTCAGACGCGGGGCTTCCCGCGATCCGTCGCTCGGGGATCGTCGAAGCCCGAAAGATCACTCGACGAAAGAAGAGAATGGATCGAGTCGACTGAAGACAAGTTGCTCACTGTCGACGAAGAGATTCTTTGGTCCAGAACAGCGCACGACCAGAGCGCAAAGGTTAATCGGAAACGACATCAACTCCTTCCTCACTCGAAGCCTCAATCCATTCGGGGGCTAATGATGGGGTTATGTACCTAGGGTAGGGTCATGGACCTGATCTAAGTACCTTACCCAAGGACATCCTTATAAGAGGTCGCCTTCCAGTCGACCAACGAAGGACTCACTCGACTGACTTGAAGGACTCGACCACGAAGACTCACTCGACCACCAGGAGGTCAAGAGGCACTCCGCACTACAACGGCCTGTAATTAAGTAGGCTTTATGATAGTAAAGACACTTTATGTGGGGCATTACCAGTAACGCCCCAGACTTAACTCACCTTAAACCCTCTCCTACGTGGGCTGGCTGGGGTCCTGGCGCACTCTATATAAGCCACCCCCTCCACAGGCAGAAGGGTTCGGCACCTTGTAACTCATATACTCATAATCCATTCGACCGCCTCCGGGCTCCGAGACATAGGGCTATTACTTCTTCCGAGAAGGGCCTGAACTCGTACATCCCTTGTGTTTACAACCTCTCCATAGCTAGGACCTTGCCTCTCCATACCTACCCCCCACTCTACTGTCAGGCTTAGAACCACGACATTATGAAGAATGGCTATCATCCTGTCTCCAGTTCTTGCCCTCCGCTGATTGTTGCTTCCAAGAAGCTCCTTACGACTGTCCATACATTTTTTCCATTCTTTGATTGTCATGTCTCCACTTATTTTAGAAACCCGGTATGGACAGTTCAGATTCGTAGGAAGACCTGGTTATATGTTCAAAACATGAAGGCTACCGTGTGTATACATCAGATGAGGCACACAATCATTCAGGATTATCTGTTGAAAAACATAGTAATAACTTCGTAGTTAGCAATGATGTACTAGTTTTAGAAGTGTGCAAAAAGATGCACGGATGTCGTAATAGTAAAAAATCTTACCAGGATATCTCCATGGTAGTTACCGTAGTTCAACACGTGCACTAGTGGAGCATATTGACCATAATGTTGAGGAGTTTGATTGTAGATATTGTAATTCTCAAGATCAGTACAAAATGCGACCAGATGATTTTTCTCCTGATAAGTTAATTCGGAGCCTTCGGTGTAGTAGGTTCTGTCTATCACCTTTCGCACATTCTTTGAAGAATGAAAATAAGTTGTCAATGGAAATAAGTTGTCAACTATTTTGAAATAAACAATATAAATTACTTAATAACTATGTTAAGCTCACATGGGGGAAGAATTGGAGGTGTATCCACAAAGACGAAAATCGAAGGTCTCTCTTGCGCGATTGTAGGATCACCAAGATCCATGGTGACAAGCATACCCTCATCAAAACCATACATCTTGCAAAGTGCTTCCCAGTTTTTGCAACCAAAATGGGTTACAGTCTGAGCATTGTACATCTTTACTTGAAAATCCACACCATGATGGGTACTTAGGATAATTTTGTTTTGTTTTCCATACTTTCGTGGTCTTCAAAACCCATCCTCTCCAAGACATAGCATCTTGCATAGCATGGGATAAGCTAGTCGAATTGGAAAATATGAAAAATACACGTTAAAATAGTTGAAGTCGTGCTTAATCACGAAAAAAACTATTGTCGTCGTTGCGTACCATATGAACATCAAAGGTCTCCTCGAGCTTAATGCTGAAGCGCCGATCTTCGTCCAGCTCAATGAACCTTTCGCATATACCTCGATCGTCGGGGAACCATTCGCACTCCCCCGGACGGTTTTCATCGTCCGAGTACGACATTTCTGGCCTAAGTTCATAATTCAAATATTAAATATATGTACTAAAAAACCTAAATTAGATCATTATTATTAATCACGGGGTTGACTATCGGTGATGGTATGTAGCTCCTCCTTTCATTCCCGAGTGCATTATTACAACAAATTGTCTAGCACACGGGAATGAAGGAGAAGCTACCCCCACGACGGCGTGGATGATGGAGGGGGCTCCTAGATTTCTGCATGGAGAGTGCTCTTCAATTTTAGCATTCAAAGTAGGAGTACTTTTCCAATATGAGCATTCAATAAGCAAAACCAAATCGTAAAATAGAGTAGTATTCAAATTAGCATGCATTCAATTATAACCAAAAGTACATCATCTCTTGTGTCCATACATCGTCGAATACTCCTCGAATATTATCATACATATAGCTTCGCTAGTTAATACAGCTAGAACCGTAGCGCCCGACGGGTATCATCGCGGGCGGTGGACACCCAAAGATAAGGAACGATCACATGATCATAGCTCCAGTGAGATCCCTGAAGAACCTTCCAGGTATTGTCGAACCTGCTCTCCAACGCAACCATATAGCGATGGACGTGCTCGTCCTCCTCGCTGACACGGTGACGTACCATCTCCGCAGTGTCCGGAAGCCTCGGCACCGTCACTGGCCCAGGCGACCGCCACCAAACAAGGATCGGGTCAACAACGGGCTGCCTCCTCATCAACCTACGTCCCCCAGAAGGTAGCACATCCCAATACTAGCCCGGCGGAGCCCAGTCCCGAACATGGCCCTGATCAAGCAGGCCTCCACCGCCGAGTCGACGACGACGAGGATGCGGGATAGGCATCGCCGACGTTGATGCGGGAACTACATACTTCTATATATAGTTAAATAAAGTATTTTTATTAATTAAATCAACTATCTAGTTCAACTACTAAGCACTTACTATAAATAAATAAAGTAGCACTTACTACAAACTACTTCTATATATAGTTAAATAAAATAGTTTTATTAATTAAATCAATTATACAAACTATACTAAGCACTTACTATAAATAAATAAAGTAGTACTTACTAAAAACAAAGTAGCACTTACTATATAATACTTACTAAAAATAAACTAGTATTTTTCTAACTAACTAATATTTTTCTAACTAATTATGTTACCAAAAAAATCTAAATAAAATAGTAATTATATTTTTCTAACTAGCTAGTTCAATTATAGTACTTTTACTAACACAATCTAAATATGAACAAATTAATTACACC
>NC_057795.1:96155321-96156101 GCF_018294505.1 Triticum aestivum | reverse complement strand
GGCGCGCGGCGTCGGGAGATCGAGGAGGAGGAGAGATCGAAGTGGGGATGCGGTTCTGGAATTTTCCTTATATAGCAAAGGCTTTGGTCCCGGTTGGTGGCTCCAACCGGGACTAATGCACCCTTTAGTCCCGGTTAGTAGCACCAACCGAGACCAAAGGCCTCTTTTCAGCAGCCCAAAGGGCAGGAAGCAGAGGGCTTTGGTCCCGGTTGGTCCCACCAACCGGGACTAAAGGGTGGGCATTGGTCCTGGTTGGAGCCGCCAACCAGGACCAATGGTCGTGTGCTGGCATGGTGCGGCACGAAAGTTTAGTCCCACCTTGCTAGCTGAGAGGGGCGCGCAGTGGTTTATAAGCCCCACTGCCGCACCCCTCTCGAGCTCCTCTCCACTGCAGGCTTACGGGCCTACTTACTACTGCTTTGCCTGATGGGCACTACAAGGATCCGGGTCTATTGCAACAAAATCATTCGTCGCAATACATGCCCGGGCCTACTGGGCCACCTGCGGGCCTGAATCCTGGCCCATGGTGGGTTTCTAGTCGTATTCAGGCCGTGGGCGCCCAGTAGGAGGCACTTTTTTTCTTTACTTATTGTTGCTATTTTTATTTTTTCCCTAGATTTTTTGTTTCTGCATTATTTATTTTCTTTTGTTTTTTTGCTTTATTTTTTAATCCTTTTTGCTTTTAGTTTTAGAAAAATTATAAACTTTCTGTTAGTGCCATTAGTTCTCAAATTTGAAAACACTTTTTTTGTTTTTTTGGTTTGTTTCGTGCTTTATTTA
>NC_057795.1:96154457-96155311 GCF_018294505.1 Triticum aestivum | reverse complement strand
GTTTAAGAAAAAATATAAACTTACTGTTAGTGCCATTAGTTTTCAAATTTGAATAAACCTTTTTTGTTTTGTTTTTGCTTTATTTATTTTATTTTGTTTCTACTTACAACAAAATACTTATTGATGCTATTTTAATTTTTTTTCTAGTTTTTTTGTTTTTTTTCTGCATTATTTATTTTCTTTTGTTTTCTGCATTAAAGCATTTCAAATGAACTGTGAAAAAGTTGAAAGTTGAAAGTTGGCATGGTATCACGAGGGCCGAACCAGAAAACATTAAAGCATTATGTGCCGGGACTAAAGAGGGGCATTGGTCCCGGTTGTTGGCACCAACTGGTACCAATGGACCCGGCTAATTACTTATTTATTTTCTGCAGCTGTTTTTTAGTTGATTCTTTCTGCAGCTGTTTTTTTAGTCCCACCTCGCCAAGCGAGAGGCACTCGCAGCTGTTTATAAGCCCTGAGTGCAGAGGCGATGAAGAAGAGGCTCAGTGCTCACCTGCACGTTGGTTCACTTCAAGCCTTAAGGAATAGGGTAGACTGCACGGAGCTATGTGCAGTGCACCGAAAGGTTTGAAGCGAATTAACTAGCACTGCGCCTCTTTTTTATTTTTAATGACTTATTGCCACACATAAATAAATAGAAAAAAATTAAATATAGCAGAAAAGAAAAAAAACTATATAAAAAACTACTCAGAAATAAATAGAAGAAAAAAATAGTTGTGATTAACTTTACTAAAATCTTTTTTATTTTTAATGACTTATTACAACTCAGAAATAAATAGAAAAAAATAAATATAGCAGAAAAGAAAAAAAACTATATAAAAAACTACTCAGAAATAAATAGAAGAAAAAGT
>NC_057795.1:96019594-96154198 GCF_018294505.1 Triticum aestivum | reverse complement strand
AGAAGAAAAAGTTGTGATTAACTTTACTATAATCTTTTTTTATTTTTAATGACTTATTACAACTCAGAAATAAATAGAAAAAAAAATAGCAGAAAAGAAAAAAAACTATATAAAAAACTACTCAGAAATACATAGAAGAAAAAAATAGTTGTGATTAACTTTACTAAAAAATGAGCATAGATGTGCTTATAGAGAAAATTAAACCTAAATTCATAATAAATTTCTACTAACTTCAGAGAAATTCAGTATGAATTTAGGTCAAATTCCCTGTATAAGGGCATCTATTTTCATTTTGAGAGGAGCTCAACAAGGCAGAGAGGGAGGGGCTTATAAACCGGTGTGAGCCCCCTTCGGTTGGCGAGGTGGGACTAAACTCTGGCACCATTTAGTCCCGGTTGGTGGTATGAACCGGGACTAATGGGCAGCCTTTGGTCCCGGTTCATGCCTCCAACCGGGACCAATAGTGATGGGCCAGGAGCGAGGACCATTGGTCCCGATTCGTCCCACCAACCGGGACCAATGGCCCACGTGGCCCGGCCGGCCCCCGGGGCTCACGAACCGGGTCCAATGCCCCCATTGGTCCCGGTTCTGGATTGAACCGGGACTAAAGGGCTGACCCGGCCTGGACCAATGCCCCTTTTTCTACTAGTGTTCACTCTGCTTCTGGCCTAGGAGCGGGGAGCCTGGAGGTTGGGCAAGTTTTCCCAGACAAGAAGTCTGCTTACCAGGCAATGGGTAGCTATGCAATCGGCATCCACCGCCAGCATAGAGTGAAGCAGTCTGATAAAAAAGAGTTGAGGGTCATATGCATCCACACCGTGAAAGGTTGCCGCAGAAGAGTTCCCGCTAGACTGAAGCCTGGGGTATGTCAGTCATGGCATGTCACAAAAATAGTGGAGCATACCTGTGAGCAAACTGGGACTCTTTCAAATCACTGCAATGTGATAGCAAAATATGTGGCACAGATGATGGAAACGATTATGCAGGGAAGTCTCAACATTAGTGTTAGGGCTCTGTAAAAAGATGCAGAGGATCAAATTGGCTTCCCTGTTAGCTACAACAAGGCTAGGCGTGCGAAGGAAAATATATTCAAGAACTTGTATGGTACCTATAAGGTGGCCTATTCTTACGCCCCTAGAATGCTTCATCAGATAGCAAGTGCTAACAGGGGGACTCAAGTTTGGCGGAGAGAACCTCCAAACCCAATGAACCCGGGTGAACTAATCCTGGACCGCTTATTCTGGGCATTCGCCTAGACTATACAAGCCTTCAGGCACTGTCGCCCGGTATTATCAGTTGATGGTACCTTTCTCACTAGAAAGTACAAGGGCACACTATTGGTGGCGATTGCAGCGGATGCAAATAATCAGCTTCTTCCTATTGCATATGCATTGGTCGAGAGCGAGAACAAAGATAACTGGTTGTGGTTCCTGAGCTGCATGAAGATGGGTGTCGTGAAAGAGCGTGAAGGTGTTTGCATCATCTCTGATCGCAACACTGGATTATTAAGCGCTCTTGACATAATTAAGGCGTCAAAAGAAGAGTGGGGCTGGCCCGATCTAGAGGGAAGGTGGTGCATGAGGCATTTGGCAACAAACTTTTACTCCAAATTCAAAAACAAGGATTGATTCAAGTTATTCAAGAGGATGTGCATGCAAAAAACTGAAGCCAAAATGAATGCGATCTGGGCAGGTATCAATGGTGAGATCGACCGCGCGGCCTTGCCGCAGAGAGAAGACCGGAGGGGTCGTAGGACGCCCATAAATTTGAGCCAGTGGATCGGCGAGAATTGCCCTCATTTGGACAAGTGGGCGCAGGCTCACGACACCGGGGCTCGGTATGGAATAATGACCAGCAACATGTCAGAGGTGTACAATGGTGTTCTTAAAGGGGTGCGAGCACTACCTATTGATACGTCTCCAATGTATCTATAATTTTTGATTGTTCCATGCTATTATATTACCTGTTTTGGATGTTTATGGGCTTTATTTTATACATTATTATCATTTTTGGGACTAACCTACTAATCGGAGGCCCAGCCCATATTGCTGTTTTTTTGCCTATTTCAGTATTTCGAAGAGCTTGGAGTGCAAGTCAAGAAACAACCGGAGCCTCCATGAGATAGGAGGGCGCCCCCCTGTAGGGCGCGCCCCCTGTCTCGTGGGACCCTCGGGCGTTCACCGATGTACTTCTTCCTCCTATATATACCTACGGACTCCAAAAACATCCAGGGCCACCATGAAACACAATTTCCACCACCGTAACCTTTTGTATCCGCGAGATCCCATCTTGGAGCCTTCGCCGGCACTCTGCCGGAGGGGGAATCAACCACGGAGGGCCTCTATATCAACATCCTTGCCCCTCCTATGAGTTGTGAGTAGTTTACCTCAGACCTACGGGTCCATAGTTATTAGCTAGATGACTTCTTCTCTCTTTTTGGATCTCAATACAATGTTCTCGCCCTCTCTTGTGGAGATCCATTCGATGTAATCTCTCTTTGCAGTGTGTTTATCGAGATCCGATGAATTGTGGGTTTATGATAAGATTTATCTATGGATATTAATTGAATCTTCTCTGAATTCTTTTATGTATGATTGAGTTATCTTTGCAAGTCTCTTCGAATTATCGGTTTAGTTTGGCCTACTAGATTGATCTTTCTTGCCATGGGAGAAGTGCTTCGCTTTGGGTTCAATCTTGCAGTGTTCTTACCCAGTGACAGAAAGGGTTGCAAGACACATATTGTATTGTTGCCATCGAGGATAACAAGATGGGGTTTATATCATATTGCATGAGTTTATCCCTCTACATCATGTCATCTTACTTAATGCATTGCTCTGTTCTTATGAACATAATACTCTAGATGCATGCTGGATAGCGGTCGATATGTGGAGTAATAGTAGTAGATGCAGGCAGGAGTCGGTCTACTTGTTATGGACGTGATGCCTATATACATGATCATGCCTAGATAACGTCATAATTATTCACTTTTCTATCAATTGCTCGACAGTAATTTGTTCACCCACCATAATACTTATGCTCTCGAGAGAAGCCTCTAGTGAAACCTATGGCCCCCGGGTCTATCTCTTATCATATTTGCTTTCAATCTACTTTTATTTGCATCTTTACTTTTTTTGCATCTATATTATAAAATACCAAAAATATGTTTATCTTATCATACAATCTCTATCAGATCTCACTTTCGCAAGTGGCCGTGAAGGTATTGACAACCCCTTTATTGCGTTGGTTGCGAGTTCTCAGTTTGTTTGTGTAGGCGCGTGGGACTTTGGAGGAGCCTCCTACTGGATTGATACGTTGGTTCTCAAAACTGAGGGAAATACTTATGCTACACTTGCTGCATCACCCTTTCCTCTTCGGGGAAAACCAACACTAGCTCAAGACGTAGCAAGAAGGATTTCTGGCACCGTTGCAGGGGAGGTCTTCGCTCAAGTCAAGACATACCAGTACCTATCACAAACCCATCTCCCTCGCATTTACATTATTTGCCATTTTCCTCTCGTTTTCCTCTCCCCCACTTCACCCTTGCCGTTTTATTCGCCCTCTCTTTCCCAATCTCCTCCTCTCTTTTTGCTTGCCGTTTTTCTGTTTGCTTGTGTGTTGGATTACTTGTTGCCATGGCGCAAGATAATACCAAATTGTGTGATTTCTCGAATACCAATAATAATGATTTCCTTAGCACTCTGATTGCTCCTCTTAATGATGTTGAGTCTTGTGAAATCAATGCTGCTTTGCTGAATCTTGTTATGAAAGATCAATTCGCCGGCCTTCCTAGTGAATATGCCGCTACCCATCTAAATAATTTTGTTGATTTGTGTGATATGTAAAAGAAGAAAGATAAGGATAACAATATTGTCAACTGGAAGTTATTTCCGTTTTCGCTTAGAGATCGTGCTAAAGTTTGGTTTTCGTCTTTGCCTAAAAATAGTATTGATTCTCGGAACAAGTGCAAAGATGCTTTTATCTCTAAGTATTTTCCTCCCACTAAGATCGTCACTCTTAGGAACGATATTATGAATTTTAAGCAACTTGATCATGAGCACGTTTCCCAATCTTGGGAAAGAATGAAATTGATGCTTCGCAATTGCCCTACTCATGCTTTGAATTTATGGATGATCATACAAAATTTTTATGCCGATTTAAACTTTGCTTCTAGAAATCTCTTAGATTCGGCCGCGGGAGGCACCTTTATGGAAATCACGTTAGGAGATGCTACAAAACTTCTTGATAATATTATGGCTAATTATTCTCAATGGCAGACCGAAAGATCTTCTAGTAAAAAAGTGCATGCTATAGAAGAAATCAATGTTTTGAGTGGAAAGATGGATGAACTTATGAAGATGTTTGCTACTAAAAATACTCCTCTTGATCCTAATGATATGCCTTTGTCTTCCTTGATTGAGAATAATAATGAATCTATGGATGTGAATTTTGTTGGTAGGAATAGTTTTGGAAACAATGCTTATAGAGGAAATTTTAATGCTAGACCCTTCCCTAGTAATTCCTCTAATAATTATGAAAATTCCTATAATAATTCTTATGGTAATTTTAATAAGATGCCCTCTGATTTTGAGAATAGTGTGAAAGAATTTATGATTTCTCAAAAGAATTTTAATGCTTTGCTTGAAGAAAAATTGCTCAATGTTGATGATTCGGCTAGGAACGTTGATAGACTTTCGCTTGATGTTGATTCTCTTAAACTTAGACCTTCTCCTCCTAAGCATGATATCAATGAGTCTCGCAAAGTGATGAGAATTTCCATTGACGAGTGCAAGGAAAGAACCGCTAGATTGCGTGCTAAGAAAGATAGCTTTATAAAAGCATGTTCTTCTAGTTTTCGTGAAAATAATGATGAGGATCTTAAGGTTATTGATGCGTCTCCTATTAGATCTATGTTTTGCAATATGAATTTTGATGATTGTGGGACTGATGATGAATCAACTTTGCCTAGAAGGCGTCCCAAGAATTCGGAGTCTTTAGATCTTAATGCTAAATTTGGTAAAAGTGATATTGGAGAATCCTCAACTTCTAATAATGTTGAACCTACTATCTCGGATTTCAAGGAATTTGACTATGATAATTGCTCTTTAAAAGGTTGTATTTCCTCGTTGCAATCCGTTGTTAATTCTCCTCATGCTTATAGTCAAAACAAAGCTTTTACCAAACATATTGTTGATGCCTTGATGCAATCTTATGATGAAAAACTTAATTTGGAAGTTTCTATACCTAGAAAACTTAGTGATGAGTGGGAACCTACTATAAAGATTAGAATTAAAGATTATGAGTGTTTTGCTTTGTGTGATTTGGGTGCTAGTGTTTCCACAATTCCGAAAACTTTATGTGATATTCTAGATTTCCATGATCTTGATGATTGCTCGTTAAATTTGCACCTTGCGGATTCCACCATTAAAAAGCCTATGGGAAGGATCAATGATGTTCTTATTGTTGGAAATAGAAATTTGGTGCCCGTAGATTTTATCGTTCTTGATATAGATTGCAATCTTTCTTGCCCTATTATCCTTGGTAGACCTTTCCTTAGAACGATTGGTGCGATTATCGATATGAAAGAAGGGAACATTAGATTCCAATTTCCCTTAAAGGAAGGAATGGAGAACTTTCCAAGAAATAAAGTCAAATTACCTTATGAATCTATCATGCTTGCTACTTATGAATCAAGTGCCAAAGATGACACTCGTTAGATCTATCTTCGCTTTTATGCCTAGCTAGGGGCGTTAAACGATAGCGCTAGTTGGGAGGCAACCCAATTTTCTTTATGTTCTTTGTTTTTGTTCCTGTTTAGTGTTAAATTTTGTTTCTACCTTCTGTTTAGATGTGTTTTTATCTTTTGTTTAGTGTTTGTGCCAAGTAGAACCTATAGGATAGACTATGATGATGGTTGATTTGATTCTGCTGAAAAACAGAAACTTTGCGCTCACGAGCAAACATTCAATAAATCACAGAAACGTGATTTTTTATTGATTCTTTTTGCTGCTGATCAATAAGCAAATTTTCTAGTACGTCCTATTTTTGTAGGATTTTTAGAGTTCCAGAAGTTTGCTTTAGTTACAGATTGCTACAGACTGTTCTGTTTTTGACAGATTCTGTTTTTCGTGTGTTGTTTGCTTATTTCAATGCATCTATGGCTAATAAATTAGTTTATAAACCATAAGGAAGTTGGAATACAGTAGGTTTAACACCAAAATAAATAAAGAATGAGTTCAATGCAGTACCTTATGTGGTGGTTTTTTTTCTTTCACTAACGGAGCTTATAAGATTTCCCGTTGAGTTTTGTGTTGTGAAGTTTTCAAGTTTTGGGTAAAGCTTTTATGGACTATGGAATAAAGAGTGGCAAGAGCCTATGGTTGGGGATGACCAAGGCACCCCAATATATTCAAGAATAGCCAAAAGCCTAAGCTTGGGGATGCCCCGGGAAGGCATCCCCTCTTTCGTCTTCGTTCATTGGTAACTTTACTTGGAGCTATATTTTTATTCGCCACATGATATGTGTTTTGCTTGGAGCGTCATGTATTATATTGGTCTTTGCTTGTTAGTTTACGACAATCATCCTTGCTTTAACACACCTTTTGGGAGAAGCCTATTTGATTAGAATTTGCTAGAATACTCTATGTGCTTCACTTATATCTTTTGAGCTTGGTAGTTTTTGCTCTAGTGCTTCACTTATATCTTTTAGAGCATGGTGGTGGATTAATTTTGAAGAAATTGCTAGTCTCTCATGCTTCACTTATAATATTTTGAGAGTCTTTTAGAACAGCATGGTATTTTCTATGGTTATAATTTGGTCCTAGAATGATGAGCATCCAAGTTGGGTATAATAAAAACTATCATAGAAAGTGAATTGGATGGTATGATCAATTTGATGCTTGATAATTGTTTTGAGATATGGAGGTAGTAATATTAAAGTCATGATAGTTGGGTGATTATGAATTTAAAGAATGCTTGTGTTGAAGTTTGTGATTCCCGTAGCACGCATGTATGGTGAACCGCTTTGTGATGAAGTTGGAGCACAATTTTATTTATTATTGAATGTCTTCCTTATGAGTGGCAGTCGGGGATGAGCGATGGTCTTTTCCTACCAATCTATCCCCCTAGGAGCATGTGCGTAGTGCTTTGGTTTTTGATGACTTCTAAATTTTTACAACAAGTATATGAGTTCTTTTGACTAATGTTGAGTCCATGGATTATACGCACCCTTTCACCCTTCCATTATTGCTAGCCTCTCTTGTACCATGCAACTTTCGTCGGTACCATACACCCACCATATACCTTCCTCAAAACAGCCAGCATACCCACATATTATGGCATTTCCATAGCCATTCCGAGATATATTGCCATGCAACTTTCCACCGTTCCATTTATTATGACACGTTTCATCATTGCCATATTGCTCTTTGCATGATCATGTAGTTGACATCGTATTTGTGGCAAAGCCACCATCATAATCTTCATACATGTCGCTCTTGATTCATTGCATATCCTGGTATACCGCCGGAGGCATTCACATAGAGTCATATCTTGTTCTAGTTTTGAGTTGTAAATCTATAAAAGTGTGATGATCTCCATTATTAGAGCATTGTCCTAGTGAGGAAAGGATGATGAAGACTATGATTCCCCCACAAGTCGGGATGAGACTTCGGACTTTACAAAAAGAAAAAAAAGAGAAAGGCCAAAAAGAAAAGAAAAAAAGGAGAAGGCCAAAGAAAAAAAGAGAGAAAAAATAAAAAAAGGAGAAAAAAGAAGAATGAGAGAAAAAGAGAGAAGGGACAATGCTACTATCTCTTTTTCCACACTTGTGCTTCAAAATAGCACCATGGTCTTCATGATAGAGAGTCCCATATGTTGTCACTTTCATATACTAGTGGGAATTTTCCATTATAGAACTTGGCTTGTATATTCCAATGATGGGCTTCCTCAAAATGCCCTAGGTCTTCGTGAGCAAGTAAGTTGGATGCACACCCACTAGTTTTCTTTTGTTGAGCTTTCATATATTTATAGCTCTAGTGCATCCGTTGCATGGCAATTCCTACTCACTCACATTGATATCTATTAATGGGCATATCCATAGCCCGTTGATACGCTTAGTTGATGTGAGACTATCTTCTCTTTTTTTGTCTTCCCCACAACCACCATTCTATTCCACATATAGTGCTATGTCCATGGCTCACGCTCATGTATTGCATGAAAGTTGAAAGAGTTTGAGATTATTAAAGTATGAAACAATTGCTTGGCTCGTCATTGGGGTTGTGCATTATTAAATACTTTGTGTGATGAAGATAGAGCAATAGCCAGACTATATGATTTTGTAGGGATAACTTTCTTTGGCCATGTTATTTTGAGAAGACATGATTACTTTGCTTAGTATGCTTGAAGTATTACTATTTCTTATGTCAATATGAACTTTTATTTTGTATTATTTGGATCTGAACATTCATGCCACATTAAAGAAAATTACATTGAGAATTATGCTAGCTAGCATTCCACATCAAAAATTCTCTTTTTATCATTTACCTACTCGAGGACGAGCAGGAATTAAGCTTGGGGATGTTGATACGTCTCCAACGTATCTATAATTTTTGATTGTTCCATGATATTATATTACCTATTTTGGATGTTTATGGGCTTTATTTTATACATTATTATCATTTTTGGGACTAACCTACTAACCGGAGGCCCAACCCATATTGCTGTTTTTTTGCCTATTTCAGTATTTCGAAGAAAGGGAATATCAAATGGAGTCCAATCAGAATGAAACCTTCAGGGGCGTGATTTTTGGAACGAACAAGATCCGGAGAGCTTGGAGTGCAAGTCAAGAAACAACCGGAGCCTCCACGAGATAGGAGGGCGCCCCCCCCCCCCTGTAGGGCGCACCCCTGTCTCGTGGGACCCTCGGGCGTCCACCGACGTACTTCTTCCTCCTATATATACCTACGGACCCCGAAAACATCCAGGGGCACCACGAAACACAATTTCCACCACCGTAACCTTCTGTATCCGCGAGATCCCATCTTGGAGCCTTTGCCGGCACTCTACCGGAGGGGGAATCGACCATGGAGGGCCTCTACATCAACATCCTTGCCCCTCCTATGAGTTGTGAGTAGTTTACCTCAGTCCTACGGGTCCATAGTTATTAGCTAGATGGCTTCTTCTCTCTTTTTGGATCTCAATACAATGTTCTCCCCCTCTCTTGTGGAGATCTATTCGATGTAATCTCTTTTTGCGGTGTGTTTGTCGAGATCCGATGAATTGTGGGTTTATGATCAGATTTATCTATGGATATTAGTTGAATCTTCTCTGAATTCTTTTATGTATGATTGAGTTATCTTTGCAAGTCTCTTCGAATTATCGGTTTGGTTTGGCCTACTAGATTGATCTTTCTTGCCATGGGAGAAGTGCTTAGCTTTGGGTTCAATCTTGCGGTGTTCTTACCCAGTGACAGAAAGGGTTGCAAGACAAGTATTGTATTGTTGCCATCGAGGATAACAAGATGGGGTTTGTATCATATTGCATGAGTTTATCACTCTACATCATGTCATCTTACTTAATGCGTTGCTCTGTTCTTATGAACTCAATACTCTAGATGCATGCTGGATAGCGGTCGATGTGTGGAGTAATAGTAGTAGATGCAGGCAGGAGTCGGTCTACTTGTTATGGACGTGATGCCTATATACATGATCATGCCTAGATAACGTCATAATTATTCGCTTTTCTATCAATTGCTCGACAGTAATTTGTTCACCCACCGTAATACTTATGCTCTCGAGAGAAGCCTCTAGTGAAACCTATGGACCCTGGGTCTATCTCTTATCATATTTGCATTCAATCTACTTTTATTTGCATCTTTACTTTTTTTGCATCTATATTATAAAATACCAAAAATATATTTATCTTATCATACTATCTCTATCAGATGTCACTTTCGCAAGTGGCCGTGAAGGGATTGACAACCCCTTTATTGCGTTGGTTGCGAGTTCTCAGTTTGTTTGTGTAGGCGCGTGGGACTTTGGAGGAGCCTCCTACTGGATTGATACCTTGCTTCTCAAAACTGAGGGAAATACTTACGCTACACTTGCTGCATCACCCTCTCCTCTTCGGGGAAAACCAACGCTAGCTCAAGATGTAGCACCTATCATAGCCCTAATTGAAGAAACTTGGAACCAGACCCTGTCATACTTTGCAGACAGGGTCACCGTCGCCAAAGCACAAGTTGAATTGAACAAGCCATGGTCCGAGAAGATGCAAAGACATCTGGACGAGAAAGCAAATAAGTCCCAAAGTCATGGCTGCAGGAAAGTGGACGCACTTAGGAATAAGTGGGAGGTTAATGTGCGAGCCAAGTACGTTAAGGGTTACCACAGAGGATCAAAAAAGCAAGCTTTCACCCTCGGCTCAACCTCCTGTCAGTGCACTTGTAACAAGCCCAAGCTTGAGGGCTACCCTTGCAGTCATGTGCTCCGGGCGGCTGCTGATCAAAAAATCAGCGTCGAGCCATACATATCGCCGTAGTTCAACTTGTACAATCTGTACAACACTTGGAACGGTGAGTTCTGGGGTTGGGGCATTGATATGAATTACAAAATGTTGTGGCCAGATGGGCCGAAATGGATTTCGAACGCCGGCGTGATGAGAACCGCAAAGGGACGACATCAGTCTAGGCGTCATCGCAATGACATGGACCATAGCCAGATGGGAGAACCAAGGCAATGCCTCGTTTGCAGGTGTCCTGGACATTCACGCAGAGAATGCCCGTATCGAGCCAACAACAACGCATGATGTTGATATATATGTACTCGCTATGTCTATTTATATTTCTACTCGTTATGTGTACTTATATTAAATTTAAATTGAATCTCTTTGTATTATTGTACTCGTGATGTTAACTTTAGATAATTAATGTAAATCATATCTCTTTGTATTTTTTAAGTTAATTTTGATTTATATTTGTATTTGTGTCTTCCTCGTAATTTATATTTGTATGTTTGTGTGCAGGTTATGGGTGAAGTGCCAGTGCTTTTGCAGGGGCCCCATGACGCCGGCCACCGTTGCCACCTATTTTTGAACCCAAATACTAAGCATGATTATCGGCCTTTCAGACTTTGAACCATAAAGAAAACATGGCCAATACACAATTCTTTCCTTGCTCACCTTGACGCATATGGACTACAAGGTTTTGCTAGGCTCACATCAAGCTAAGACCCTTCCCAGTTACGTTCGGACCCATCCCTTTTTACATCCCTCGTTGACCGGTGGAGACCTGAAACCCACACCTTTCACTTTCATTTTGGGGAGCTTGCACCTACACTGAAAGATGTTTCTATGATCACTGCTCTACCAATTAGAGGTGAGTCGTTAGTCTCTTCACGAGTGTCTCCATCTTGGCCATTAGATATAGCAGCCCGTCTTGGGATGGAAATGCCAGAATCACAACATACTGGTGTCCCTCGGGGCATCCCACTCGTCTGGCTTCGTGATAACTTTCGTATTTTATCTAGCTTCACCAATGAGGAGACGAGAAAAAGACATCTGTTTGCGTATTTTTTGTGGCTCCTCGGGACTCTGTTTCCAAATTCACATGGGGACGTAGTTCTCCCTAGTCTCATCTACATTGCATAGAATATGGTAGATGAACCTTTACCCGAGCAGCCAAAATACAGCTTCGGTTCTGCCATGCTAGCTCATACATATAGAGGCTTGTGTGATGCCACACAAAAAACCTCTTTTGCACAAAAAGCTCCATTACTTTGTGTCGCCTACGAGTTTCTACAATTGTGGTCCTGGGAATACCTCCCTGTAGGAAGACCTCATATAGTACAACCCACACACCCATACGACTTTAGCGAGGGTGGCAGTGCAACTATGGCCACTAGGTGGACAAAGGCACGGAAACATTGGTCTCCAGATATTGCGAAAAATTGTTACCCTATGTACCACCAGCAGTTTTAGATACTTGATGAGGCAGAAGTCACATGGAACCCGTGGACTCAGGACCAGCTACAAATGGTCTTTGATGCTCGACCCTTCACACTAGGCATGTTGAGCGATAGTGCATTCTGGCTGACTCGCTGCAACTTATTGTTCCTGTGGTGTGTTGAGCCTTACAACACAGAGCGTGTAATGAGATAGTTCGGTCTCTATCAAGAAATTTCACCACCTTTTCCAAGACGTATCGATGAGGAAACCCATAAGTAAGATGTGACCTCCCTAAATAGTTAGTGTCTTTTTTAATTTACTAAACTCACACTTTGTTACATAATTTGCAGGCTAACCAATATGGGCATGGGTTGGAGTTTATACGATTGGAGGGAACACAACATTCAGTGGGTACAGAAATGGGAAAATGAAGCGCTAGCAGATATAGTGCATCAACTTAGGTATATTTTATTTACATTATTTTATTTACATTATTTTATTACGATGAGCATAGGATGCGTGAAGATGCTTTGCTTTCATCACAACGGTTTATGTAATTATTTAATTTTACAGACCATATGATGGAAGTACAGATCAAGCGTACAAGCAGTGGTACTGCATCAACACACGTGCTGGCCTGGCAGTCAGCCAACTACTATACCAACACATCTCACACAGGAGGAGCAGGCGCGGAGACATATTGAGCTGCATGCAGCTTACTATCGTGACCAGATGGTAATCACTTGTAACTTTTTTAGGTCCATCATTTCATAATCATTTGAACCAAATAACATCCAAATATTGTTCAGCTTGAAAGTTGCAACGAAGTAGGGCAGATGGCTATGGAAAGCATGCCGGCCCAGGGCCCAGCTCGCCCGTCATTCAACAAACGTTTTCAACAATACCTGGCAACACAGTTCAGATGCGGTAGAGGCGACGATGTTGTCACTGGAGCGTACAACATGCCAGTAGCGAGGTCAGCCAGACCGAGCGAGGCACGTACGAGCCATGGGCGGTGGGGGAAGGGTCCGAGTACTTGAACAACTTTGCCACGGCATGACTCATCTCTGCCACTGCATCGCTCTTCTTCGGTGCAGCTTCGTCAGGGGTAGACATCTCAGGACCATGGCACGGGCTTGGATTCGATGTCCGAGCAGACTCTTTCCGCTAACCCATATGCGTACACAGGATATGACGCATACACCCAAGGTGAGGGATCTCAGTCGTATCTCTCCATGTGAGGGACCTCCATGCCCGAGGAGACTCGTGTACCAGATTTAAACCAGTACCACGTACAATGGCCAGACAGTACAGGCGAGGAATCTGATCAGGTAGTCATGTTTACATTTTAATGCATTTACAATGATAACATATATTATCCTCCAACAGTTTGTTAACAATGTTTCTATGTGCAGGGCATACCTGATGTTAATTCGGATGATGAGAACACCCAACGTGGCGTCAACACAGGTGTCCCGGGAGCATCACATGATCATGGCGACACGGTTATATCATTAGTTACATAGTTCTTCGGAGGGGACGTTATTGGCCCATCTTTTATCCCCGCGGAGTCACAACCATACGCCTACAATTACTCTTCAGGTTCACAACAAGGATTCCCGACTCCACCACCTACGCATGAGTCGCAGACACATGAAGCCGAATTGGAGTACGGCCGCGGTCTTCATGTAACTCGGCCACCTAATTGCTTGTCGCTTTCCGGTCGTAAGGAAAGGCCAGGTGGTCGTCGTAAACTAGGGTGATTCATCTATCCACGTGTGCGACCCATTGTATCTACATATGTCAGTATCAGACTTTTTGATTTGAACATCTATGTATGCTGAAATAATAATGCACCAGTCTTCGGCTTATGTTTTCGTGCAACCCTTTCCACTCAATAATTTTCCGCGAACGCTTTCCCTACATATGTTACCACCACTCGTTTCCTACCAACCCCTTCCCGCCATATCTTCCTGCCACCCGTTTCCCACCAACCCCTTCCAGCCATATGTTCCCGCCAACCCTTTCCCGCCATACTGCAGTCGTTCTTTCCCGCCATTTTCTCCTCTCTACCTATAAAACCCCCTTCAGACAGAGATGGATAAGCATTCGAGTGTAGTGTAGTCGAGATGTCCCATTATCCTTTCGATCGTAGTTTTCACCCTGGGATGAGCAGGACTCTTCTGAGGCTAGCTACCGATTTCAGGATGGACAATAGGATAGTTCTATGGGACGAACTCACCGGTAGTGACACCATAATGAATGAGTTGGCTCACCAATTATGTAGGTCTGGGTGGCCTGAAAGGACCTATGAGGAGGTACGTAAAGAACTTCTTAGGTTGCATGGAAGGTGGAAGAAGGTAGTGGAGCCGAAGAGTGAAACTTTCAGAAGGACTTCAGAAAAGCATCCATTCTTATGGACTGAGGAAAGCAAGGAAGAAGATGATATCTTCATGCCGCCACTTCCGGGTTCTGCATCCTCAAAGGGCAAGAGTACTGCATCCCCGAAGAGCAAGAGTTCTGCATCATCCAAGGGTAAGAGTTCTGCATCCTCGAAGGGCAAGAGTTCTGCATCGACGGAGGATGACGATGATGCCTTCATGTAGTTTTTAAGTTGTATTCCAGTTCTACCGTTTAATTCAGATGTACTTGCATTATTAGTTTGTACTCTCCTATTGTAGGGCATTATGTTCTATCTTAATTTCATTTTGTAGTTGTTGCACGATGTTCGATATTAGTGGAGGGAAAGAAAATGCCACTACTTTATTCTAAAACTATATTTTTTTTCATTACGACACGGTATAACTGAAAATAAGATACATCGTAGATTTGAAATAAAGCTACATTTAACTACTGAAATAAAGCTACATTTAACTGCAGAAATAAAGATACAAATGATTGCAAAATTTATAATACTACCACAAGAATCTACTGAGTCTAGTGTGGATATTTTCCTTTTCCATCGCCAGCTTCTTCTGCTGCCTTGGCCTCACGAGCCCTTTCTTTCTTTCTCTGCCTCTCCGCCTCACGAGCGTCCTTTTGTTGTCGTTCCTGCTCCTCCATGCGACGAGCCTCTTCCATGTTTTTCTTTCATAAATCCTAAAAAAACGGTGTTGCTCCGCATAATATTCTTTTAACTCCCTCTCTTGCTCTGCTTTCTCCTCAGCTTCCGCCTTCTCGCGTCGCTCTTCCGCATAGAAACTATTCCCCGCATGGTGACTTCTTTCACGAATCTCAGTCACTGCCCAAGCCGGCATCTCCATGTCAATCAAATGATAGTACACGCACAGAGGCGGAGGAGACTACAACAAGAAACAAGAATGTTATTAAAGAATATATCAAAATACCAAGAAAATTAAGCGCGAAAATTAAGGATCCATGTAGTGTCGGCACAACAACTTCCCGCAGCATCGGATTCCCGCAGCGAGCGACTGATTCCCACAGTGTCGTCACATCCTCTCAAGCAATAGCCAGAGCGATTCTCACAGTGCTGTCCCATCCACTGAGGCAAAAGAAGCTAAAGCAGGACTGATTCCCGGGCGAAAGAACCTAAAGCAGGGCATCAGCGTGCATTTTCCCGCGCGTGGGAACCAGCGCAGTCAGCATCGCTGTCGCACACGGGAATCAGCACCGTCAGTGTCCCCTTGTCCGCTGCGGCAGAGAGGCCGCCTCAGCAGGTGGCGGCCTGGCCCGCAGTCACGTCGCCACTGCAGCACGGGTTGTCGGTCCACGAGTGATAGCCGCAACAGAGGCCACCTCACTGGGTGGCGGCATGGCCCACATGGCCTCGCCCGTTATGTCGCGGCTGCTGCGCTATGGATAACCCGTTACAATGAGCGCTGCCGCCTCCTGCTGTGGCGGCCGGGCCCGCCGCCTCCTGGCATGGCGGCAGGTGCCACATGTCACCTACCGCGCCTGCCGCCACTAGTGAGGGGGTCCTTTTTGACAATGTTTTTGACATGTGGTCTTTTTTGGCAATTCTGTAGGCCAGGGGGTCATTTTGGACAAAAAATCAGGGGCTTAACTGCATCTCCAGCAAATCTCTCCTCCTCCCCCCAAAAAAACTCCCCCAATAATTATTTGTTGAAGCTTTTCAATAATACTTTCCTGGTTATTGGATTGACGCTTTTGTGGATCCTCAAGACCTACCACAACCTACACACCCACTTATTAATTTGATCTCTCTCTCTCTCTCTCTCTCTCTCTCTCTCTCTCGTTGTGGCGATGACGTTGTGGTGGTGTGGGCAGCTTCGGGTGGACGTCACATGGGCCCCAAGGTATTGCTGATCACCATAATCTAGGGGATCTGCTGGACCTCATTTTTAGGCACATCTTCAGAATACCATAATTTTATTGAGGACCGGGGATCTGTTGGATATGCTCTTAGGGGGTCAGGGACAGGTAGGCGCGAGGAACACATGATCTCTCCTACTTAAAAAGGACGTAAGGTTGTGTCGTACCCCCACCTACCCGCACACACGTCCCATCCCCTCTATCCATTTTTTTCTCCCACCTATGATCCCGCCCTCCTCCCCGGGTTTTTGTTAAGAAAATCAACACCAAAAAGTATATCAAATTTGTTTGGTAATTGATTGATTGGTATTCATCATAATCTGAAGGGCGAAATTCATGTGGGAATTTGTCCCATTCTTTGGGCAATTTGGAATTGCCGCAATGAGGGAGGTTTTAACAGATCATCTATTCCAAACTTTTGCAGGTTTTCTTCAGAGCTAAGACATCAATCCATACATGGTCACCACTACAGCACGTGGACGCGCGGGGGCATATGGCCTTTGGGTGCACCATCTGGAAATTGTTGCACTAGCTTGTTCAATGATTTTGGATGGCGTGTTAGTAGCGGATGATCTGTAATCTTGTTTTGACCTCTCAGTTAGGGTTTTCCTGCCTCTCGGCGACGGTGGATCCCGGCCCTTTCCGGCGGGAGGGCTCCGCTTTTATGTGTTTTTTGGAGTTTTTTTAGGGTTTGTGCCTTGCTGAGGAAGATGAGGCGAAGACATCTTCTTGATGATGAAATAAGGTCCTCTCCGCCTAGCCCTCGTCCCGGCGATGTTTCTAGCGTCGTAAGAGGGCATGTGGAGGCCTGTCTCCGGCAGATCTCATATGATCCGGTCGGTGTTTGTCTTCGTTGAATCCGCTTGGATCGAGTCTTCGTCCGTCTATGTGTCTGCAGGTTGGGTCCTTCTGATCTAGACTTCTCTTTATCGGCGATGGTTACTGTTCTGGTGCGTTGATCCTATGAGGCCTTAGCACGACGACTTCCCGACTGTCTACAACAACAATGTTTGTCGGCTCCGATGAGGGAGGGGCAATGACGGTGACGCACCTTCGACTCGCTCCAGTGCATGTAGTCGTCGTTAGGTGGTTTACGGACCTGGATGTAATTCTTACTTCTGGTGTTCTTTATACTACATTGACAGTTGATGAATAGTTCTTAATATATTTTCTTGTTTTAACCGATTTGGTCGTATTTTGCTATAAACATTTTGGTACTCGATAACTATGTTTTTGGACGCCGATAACGCCCACACATGTGGGCGTTAAGGGGTCTGCGCACATAGTTTGTGTGGTGTTTAAGAGGATCAGCCCACACGCCTACGTGTGGGCAAAACAAATAATGCACACACGCCTTTTTTTCTCGCGGTCCCTCTCACATGCCTGCTTGTGGGCAAAGTAGATAACGCCCACACGCCCGTACGTCAGGCCTCCTACCTTATGGTCCCGCACGCCCCGTGTGATAGTCACCAGTGTCCCCGCAGTTGCCATGGTCTGGACTCTCTTCCATGTTCATCTAACTGCAGCTGCCATGTCGCTGAACTACAGTTGCCATGTCGGACAACTACAGTTGCCATGGTTGCTCAACTGCAGTTGCCATGTATGGTCTGGTCTACTGCAGTTGCCATGATTTCAAAACTTTAGGAGTTGCCACCTACTAACACTGGGCAGTTGAGATAGTTGTCATGTGCTCACAAGTACGCTAGGGCAGTTGCCATGTAAAAGGAAGAGTTTCCATATGCTTACGTGCATGCTAGGGCAGTTGCATGTACCATGCAAAAACACATGGCAACTCGGGTAAAAAAGAGTTGCCATCTGCTTACGTGCACACTAGGCAGTTGCCGTGTACCCTGGAAAACACATGGCAACTGACATGTTCGGGTAAAAAAAGAGAGTTGACATCTACTTACAAGCACACTAGGGCAGTTGCCATGTACACTGCAAAACATATGGCAACTAGCAGCTTGGGTGTGGGAGAGGAGACGAGCGTGTGGGCGAGATGGCAAATGCCCACACACCAGCCCTTGTGCGTGAGTGAAAATTGGCGTGTGAGCGAACTGCTAAACGCCCACACACCATCCCCTCCGTGTGATGAAACGGACGTGTGGGCGACCGGATGAGTGCCCACACACCAGCCCAGTCCTACGTGGCACCACAAACATGCCAAGATTCGTGCACCCATAAATGGACGGGGATCCACGCGTGTGGGTAAGATGCAAACGCTCCACACGTGTGGGCGTTAGTGTTTCCGATGTTTTTTTATTTTTATAAAATGAGTTTGTGCATTCATAGGATGTAGAGGTCGAGGTTATCCGTTTTTTGAAAGAAAGAAAAAGACATGCATGTACCTATGTGTATGCCAAGCAAAAGATATTAGCCTGATAGGCACTTAGTCGTTCGTACCAGATAAAGAGAGGAAAAAACGTTGCTTGTAAATTAGACAATGCAACCTCCTAAGTATAGTTGAATGGTGATCGAATTGTGATGCAAAGCGTCGATAGTGGAGTACAAGCCAAGGGTGCCTCAAGTTCAAGTGGAGGTCGTTGGTCGAAAACAACACTTTCGATGCATCTAGGCTTATTCTTTGCACTTTTCAGCTCGCTTTCTTCCGCATGCATCAATTTCGTGCTAAGGGAGTGTCAGCATCGGCCATATTTGAAAAGAAGACTATAAATTAGCAATATAGATCAATCAGGCTCGGACAAAAAAAACATCTCATCTGCTGCTGTCGTCAGTCCCAAGGGGGACGTGTCGATCTTAGCTTCCCCTAGAGGTGATTGAGAAAACAAAAGTTTCTAAACTACTTTTGCAACACGTTTCGAGTAACGAAACCGGAGAGGTTGAGTTCGTGTCAATTATAAAACAAAAAGGCAAGAGTTTTGAACTTTTATGGAATAAGAAGGATATATAGTGGCATAGATATACACAGAAGGAAATAGAAAAGGTCCATTTCACAAGCTAGCACTCAACATTAATTAACTAGTGAACATTCAAATAGCTTCATTCCTTTTAACAAACATTATATAATGTTGAAAATAACATAGCATGAGTATGTTTGTCTACCCTCTAATTCCTCCGCCAAGTCCGTGGTGCAGCTCACAATGCGTATATGAGGCTAAAAGGTAGGGACATATTTATACTCATATTCCTGAATGTTCAAATCTGTATCCAGATAGAATTCAGTTAGACTCCTAATCCAATTAACCAACCACAATCCGCAAAAAAAAAAAAAAATTTAACCAACCACGATCATAACCATTATTTTCCGAGTCAAATTCCTTCTTATCCCTAAGCACATATATGTGAGATATATGCCACGTTTAAATAGTATATGGTTCCTATTTAAACGTGTAACTTATCAATCTACAGAGCTGAACCTGTAAATAGCCTAGCAAATTCCAAACCTATACTGTGCCCAAGCAATTAATTCCAGTGTACAAATACACATTGTATTCCAGTATAGTTTGTACCCAGCTCCTTGAGTAAATTTCCTCAAGTTCAATTGCAAATATTTGTACCAATCATTCATACACCAATTCCGTATGATTTCATTCATCAACCAAATAAATGTAGTATATAATGTTTTGGAAGACACCAAAAATTCCTACATCTCCCACTTGTCTGAAAAACATTCAATCAAAAATCCTAAGGCCCATGTTCCTGACATGTTTGCAAAACAATTCCTGACTAAGAGGTTTAGTCCGTGGATCAGCCAACATATCAGTACCAGGCAAAAACTCAAGTCGAACAGTTTTCAGCCTATTTATTACATCTCTAATATAATGGTATTTTCCCTCAATATGTCTAGCCCTGCTATGAAACATGGATCCCTGGAAAGTTTAATCGCCGCTTGATTATCACAATAAACAGTGACCGGATCTGACACATTTTCAACTATCTCTAGAGAAACCAAAAAATTCCTCAACCAAACGCCATCTTTTACAGCTTCATTCGCAGCAATGTACTCTGCTTCCATAGAAGACTGCGCCACACAAGTTTGTTTCTTGCTCTTCCAAGAGATAGCACCTCCAGCCAAAGTAAATAGACAACTTGACGTCGACTTCCTTTCATCAAGGTCTCCCTGCCAGTCAGCATCAGTATATCCCTGCAACTGAAGATTATCACCATTAAAGCAAAGAGAAAAGTCCAGCGTTCCTTTTATATATCGCATAGCATATTTTATTTGCTTCCAATGAGCTTCACCAGGATTTTTCTGAGATCTACTCAACATTCCAACAGTATGACACAAATCTGGTCTAGCAAAAAACATTGCATACATAAGAGACCCCAGAGCAGAAGCATAAGGTACATTTTTCATTTCCCTTATTTCCTTAGGAGTTTTAGGACATTGTTCCTCGCTAAGTTTAGTTCCTTTTCTCATTGGTACATTTGCAGGTTTGCAATCTTCCAGAGAAAATCGTTTCAAAACAGTTTTGAGATAAGCTTTTTGAGACAGCCCCAAAACTTTACTTTCCCGATCCCTATGTATTTCCACCCCCAAAACATAAGAGGCTTCCCCCAAATCTTTCATATCGAAAGTAGATGATAACCAAGATTTCACTTCCATTAAAGTTCCCTTATGGTTTGAAGCAATTAAAATGTCATCGACATACAAAGATAATAATGCAAAGTTTCCTCCCACTATTTTGAAATAAATACAGTGGTCTCCTTCCATCATAGAGAAACCGCATGATGTGATTGCAGCATCAAATAAGGTATTCCATTGCCTAGAAGCCTGCCTCAAACCATATATTGATCTTTTCAACTTACATACTTTATTCTGATTTCCTTTTTCCACAAAACCATATGATTGTGTCATATAGATTTCCTCTTTTAAATAACCATTTAAAAAAGCAGACTTGACATCCATTTGATGGAGATCAAGATCAAAATAAGCAGTTAAGGCACATAAGATGCGAATAGAAGTGAATTTTGCAACGGGAGAAAATGTTTCCACAAAATCTATTCCTTCCTTTTGTGTATATCCCTTAGCAACTAATCGAGCTTTATATTTTTCCACACCTCCTGAAGCATTGAGTTTCCTTTTGAATATCCATTTAGATCCTATGGCCTGGCGGTTTTGGGGTAAATCAACAAGTTCCCAAACACCATTTCTTTCTATGGAGTTTAGTTCTTCCCGCATAGCTTCCAACCATAGTCCAGATTCCTCACAATCAATGGCCTGTTTGTAAGTATTAGGTTCTTCCTCTAAAGACACTTTAGAGTGCACTTCCCCTAAAAACACAGAGTAATCATCTAGATAGGATGGTGTTTGTGTGTTCCTCCCATTTCTTCTAGGCATACTAGTTGAAGGAGTTTCTTCCATATTTATGACAGGGATTTGGCTTGAAAGATTACCATTAGAGTCATTTACTACTTCCTTGAATTCTTCATCTATCAATTCCACTCTAGCCCTCTTAGCACGACGAGGAGTGTCCTGATCTAAAAACATAGCATCTCTGCTTTCCAATAACTTCTTATTGTTGGGATCATAAAACCTACAACCATTGGAACCAGTAGAATATCCAACAAAAATTCCTGGAGTGGTCTTAGGTTGCAGTTTGGTTTTGTTCTGGATAGGGATTTTAATTTGAGCATTGCAACCCCAAACAGCCAGGTGCCTTAGTGTTGGTTTCCTCCCTTTCCAAAGCTCATAGGGAGTGACCTTTACTGATTTTGAGGGTGAATTATTTAATAAATAAACTGCAGTATGCAGTGCTTCCCCCCAAAAACTTAAAGGTAAATCCGAGTAAGCCATCATGGATCGGACCATATCCATCAACGTCCTATTTCTTCTTTCCGCTACACCATTTTGTTGGGGTGTGTAGGGTAATGTGTAGTGGTGTACTATCCCATGTTCTTTACAGAGTTCGTCCAAAATTCCGGATGTGTACTCTCCTCCTCTATCGGTCCTAAGCACTTTAATTTTCCCATTTAATTGGTTTTCCACTTCAGCCTTGAAAGTTTCGAACATGTCAAAACCCTCAGACTTGTGTTTAAGGAGGTAGACATAACCGTATCGGGAGAAGTCATCAATGAATGTGATAAAATACACCTTCTGTCCTATGATGGGTGTTGTCATTTCCCCACAAATATCTGAATGAATTATGGCTAAGGGCTCACTAGATCTTTCGGCTTTAGGAAAGGGACACTACTAGAAAAAGGGCTATAGATGGGATGGGCACTAATGGCGCACCTGTCCGGTGGTGCGCCACTACTATATACTATGGCGCACCATTTGGTGATGCGCCATTAGTGTGGAAGACACTAATGGCGCATCAGACAAACGTGCGCCACTAGTAACAATTTTTTTTCATTTTTCCATACATACTAATGGCGCATCCGAGCGAAGTGCGCCATGACTAGTTCTAACTAGTAATGGCGCACTAGGCAGAGAGTGCGCCAGTATTATATTCTTTTTTTGCAGAACTACTAATGGCGCACCATGTCACAGTGCGCCAATACTAGTTTAAACTAGTAATGGCGCACTGTGACTCGGTGCGCCATTAGTATATATATTTAATTTTTTTACTTTTTTGCAAAACTACTAATGGCGCACCACCTGCAGGTGTGCCATTAGTAACCAGGGTTACTAATGGCGCATTTGCAGGTGGTGCGCCATTAGTAACCTGGGACCCCAACAAGATATTTTGAACAGCCACATCTACCCACTCACTTTCCCCACTTCATTCCCTCCACCTCCTTCTCCAAGCTTTCGGCTGCCTCCTCCTCCTCACCTCATTTGCACCATAGATTCATCAAAATTAAGTGGTGAAATTACCTTTTTTTGATAGGTAAGTAAGGGGAAAGCTATCTTCATGTTGTAGATCTACTTTTTTTTCTCCCTAGCTCGCTCCAACAATGTGCACATGCACTTTTTGTGGCCTAGCTAGATCTATGTATGTTTGTGGTGTTGCATATGTTTGTGGTGTTACATATATGTTTGTGTTTGCAGGTACCGGTATTTGAAATGCGATTGTTGCCAATATTTTGCCGGAATGTTGATTCATTTCTGTTTCGGCGAGAATTTTGGCACTATGCATTCTTTTTTGTCCTATTTTTAGGGAAGATCATGCCAAAATTTTTCTTGGTTCTAAAATATCATTTTGCTCTACCCCGCAGGCGACCATGGTCCGCATGATGACCGAAGGCATCGTGAATAGGCTTTTGAGCTCCACGAAGGCCGAGATGCTTCAAAAGAACGAGACGGAATAAGATGTCCGTGTTGAAGATGCAAGCTGAAGAGCCTTATTGCGGACCCGGATTCCGGGCAGGTGCGGGACCACCTACTCTTGCGTGGTTTCATGGATGGCTATCGGTGGCAAGGTGATGAAGATGACTATGAATTCGTCCATGGGGGCCGGGCAAGAAATGAGGAAGGGCAACAAGACAACCACCGCGGCAAGGGCGGGCGAGAAGACGAAGAATGTACAGGACATGATCACGACGGTGATGCCGTACACAGTCATCATGTAGAAGATGTCGTACATGATGATGAGGAAGATCAAGACGAAGGGCATGATCATGAAGATGAAGATGCCGGAGCAGATGACGATGGAGGTTGGGTGCAAGACCCTCATATTCAAGAGCTGCTTCTCAAGCAGACGGATAACGCAAGAGCTACCGCCCGAGAGAAAGCCAAGCTGGATCAACTGGAGATAGACGCGGTTACTCCATTGTATGAAGGATGCAGGACCGAGGATACCCACCTAAAAGTAACGCTCATGGCTCTGGAGATGAAGGTAAAACACAAAATGACCGATGCATGCTTCGATGAGAACATGTCATTCTGGCACGAACGTCTTCCCAAGGGGAACAAGTGCCCGACCAGTTTCGAGGAGGCAAAGAAAATCGTGTGTCCTCTGGATTTACTGCACATGAAATACCATGTGTTCATGAACAATTGCATCATTTATCGGGACGAGCACATAGAGTCTACCATATGTCCGGTGTGCGGCGTCACTCGATATAAGAAGAGGAAGAAAGCTCCTCGAAAATCGGTGTGGTACTTTCCGATCACTACTCGTCTGCAGCGGTATTTTGCGGACCCTAAGGTAGCAAAGCTCCCGCGTTGGCACGCGTATAGGGAGGAGAAGAAGCGGGAAGATGACGGAAATGATCCGAAGATAAATAAAAAAGACAAGATGCTGAGTCACCCTAAGGATGCGAGCCAGTGGCAAGCGTTGAACTTCGAATACCCAGAATTTGGGAAGGATCCAAGGAACATCGTGCTGGGCGTGAGCACCGATGGAGTCAATCCGTTTGGCAGCCAGAGAAGCACACATAGCACCTGGCATGTGTTTGTGTGGATGTACAACCTTCCCCCCTGGTTGTGCATGAAGAGGAAGTACATTCACATGAGTATGCTAATTGAAGGGCCAAAACAACCAGGGAACGACATCAATCTGTATCTGGGGCTGCTGAAGGAGGAGCTAGACACGCTGTGGAAAATGCCAGCCAATACGTGGGATGCCGCAGAGAAAGAATATTTCCCTATGAGAGCTGCACTGCTCACGACGGTGCACGACTATCTCGGTTACGGATATCTCGCGGGGCAGGTAGTCCACGGATTTTCTGGATGCATAAGGTGCATGGTTGACACAACGTATCGCCAGCTAGATAGAGATCCCGGGTCTTTGAAAACCGTGTTCATGGGACATCGAAGGTGGCTTCGCGATGATGACCCGTGGAGGAAACGCAAGGATCTATTCGATGGTGAAACCGAACCCCGAAAACGCCCGCGTACGAGGAGCTGCGAGGAAATAGACGAGCTGTTGAAAAATTGGAAAGATTGCCCACTGCTGGGAAAGAAGCAAAAGGCGCCAGAGCCGGGAAAGAAGCGAAAGGCACCAGAGTCGCTGCGGAAGGTATGGAAAAGGAGGTCTGTTTTCTGGGACTTGCCGTACTGGAAGATCCACCGTGTGCCTCACAGCCTTGATGCCATGCATATCACGAAGAACGTGTGCAAGAGTCTGCTTGGTACCCTACTCAACATGCCAGAGAGGACCAAAGATGGGCCAAAAGCAAGGGCAGACTTGAAATCAATGGGCATCAGGCAGGAGCTTCACGCTAATCATGATGATGATGAGGCGAAGCAGGACACAGAAAGTCGTCGCAAAGGCAAAAAGGCCAAGAAGACCGGAAATGACTACCCTCCCGCGTGCTTCACTCTAAGTCAGGAGGAGATCGAGCAGTTTTTCACCTGCCTCGTAGGAATAAAACTTCCTTATGGTTACGCGGGGAAGATAAGCAGATACCTAGACCCAGCGAAGCAGAAGTTCAGCGGGATGAAGTCTCACAACTGTCACGTGCTGATGACGCAGATACTTCCAGTTGCAATCCGTGGGATCATGGACGCGCACGTCCGTGAAACACTATTTGGCCTATGCAACTTTTTCGACGTCATCTCTCGGAAGTCGATTGGCGTGAGGCAACTCAGAAGGCTACATGAAGAGATCGTGGTGATACTATGCGAGCTTGAGATGTACTTCCCACCCGCATTCTTCGACATTATGATGCATATGCTGGTCCATATCGTGGAGGATATCATCCAACTCGGGCCGACGTTCCTACACAGCATGATGTCGTTTGAAAGGATGAATGGTGTCATCAAAGGATACGTTTGCAACATGTCACGTCCAGAGGGAAGTATAGCCAGGGGCTTTCTGACCAAAGAGTGCATCTCCTACTGCATGAATTATCTAGGCATCGAGAACCCCGTTGGTCTGCCCGTCAACAGGCACCTCGGCAGGCTCGCTGGATGGGGTCACTGTGAGGGTCGCCGTGAAATGCATGTCGACTTCAAGGGTCGACTCGCCGACTTTGAAAGAGCAAACCTAGTCGCGCTACAACACATAGCCGTGGTCGATCCTTGGGTGGTAGAGCACAAAACCTTTATTGAGAAGACGTACAATGATCGAGGCCAACAGAGGACGGACGGACATATAATCAAAGAGCACAACTCATGTTTCACGCGTTGGTTCAAGCAGAAGCTTCTGTCGTACCCTTTACATGAGGATTCTTCCGCGGAAGAACAACTCATATTCGCCTTGTCACAGGGCGCCGAGCAAACTTGATGATCTATGAGGCGTACGATATCAACGGCTACAAATTCTACACCGAGAACAAGGACATGAAGAGCGATGGTTATCAGAACTCCAGGGTAACGATGGAATCCTACACCGGTAACGACAAGGACAGATACTACGGAAGGATCGAGGAGATCTGGGAGCTGAGCTACGCTGGAGAGAAGGTCCCTATGTTCCATGTCAGATGGGACAAGAGCATCCTAAAAGAAGACCGGTATTTCACCACCATGGTTATACCCGAAGCCAAATCCAAGACCGCGGGCGCAAACGTCACCGCGAAAAATGAGCCATGGGTACTGGCTTCCCAAGTGGACCAATGCTTCTTCATTACCGACCCGCCAAAGCCCAGTCGTGTTGTCGTGAGGAGAGGCAAAAGGAAGATCATCGGAATGGATGGAGTAGCCAATGAGCAAGACTTCGACAAGTACGGCGACCCGAAGATCGAACATGACGACGACGATGAAGTAGCAGCACACACCACAAGAAGAAGCAGGACCACCCTACCTAAAGGACGTCCGTTCCACAGAAGAACTCCATTTGCGAAAAGAAGGGCAAGAAGATTGTGAACAGATAGCTAGCTAAGATCGATTGTATTTAAATCATAGTCTTCATTTCTCGGGCACTTTTTGATATCATGAATATTTTTAAATTTTATGGGCACTTTTTGAATTCATGAATATTTTTTCAAATTTGTTGATATTTTTTCATATTCAATATGAAAAAATATTGAATATTCATGAGGACACTCGATCTCGATCCCCCTCCCTCTCGATAGCTATTCGACCCCCCTCGCCAGATCTCCCTCGCCACCGAGCACCCCCTGCACCCTCCCCCGCTCCACCGCCGCCGACGACCCTCCGCACCCTCCCCCGCTCCATCGCCGCCGCCGACACCCCGCACCCTCCCCCACTTTTTGATGATATTTTTAAATAACAAATTTGATGATATTTTCAAATAAGAAATTTGATGATATTTTCAAATAACAAATTTGATGATATTTTCAATTAAAAAAATTGATGATATTTTCAAAAAAAATTGATGATATTTTCAAAAAAAAAATTGATGATATTTGATGATATATTCTGTTGTAGTCCTCACGAAAATAACAAATTTGATAAAAAAACAAATTATTAGATGCAACAAGAAATAATGAAAAAAAGTTACTAATGGCGCACCCTAGGTGGGTGCGCCATTGCTATCAGAAAAAAAGTTACTAATGGCGCACCAGAGGAGGGTGCGCCTTTGCTATCAGAAAAAAAACTACTAATGGCCCACCAGAGGGTGGTGCGCCATTGCTATAGTGTCTAGCTGGATACCCCTTCGCCCGATCCCCCCTTCCCTCTCCCTCGCCAGATCCCTCTCCCTCGATCCACCGCACCGCTCCTTCCCTCGTCCCTCCCTGCACTGCACCGCCGCCGCTGCTGCCCCAACCCACTGCGCCGCAGCCGCCCACGTGCCCCCGCCGCCTCCCTCTCCCCTTCCTCCCCCTCGAGCCCGCGACCTCCCCGCCACCACCAAATCTCTCTCGTCGGAGCTTCCCCTCGACAACGGCTAGCCTCGTCGGACGCGCTCCTCGACGGCGGCGCGAGCCTCCCCACGCGGCTGCTGCTCATCAACGACGGTTAGTCTCTGTCCCTCCCTCCCTCTCTCCCCCGCTCATCCCCATGCCCCCACGGGGCGGCGACCTAGGGTTAGGAGCAGGAGCTCGCCGCCGCCGCCCCGTCGTGCCACCGCTGCTGCTTCTTGCGGCTGCCTTTCCCGCGCGCTCGTGCGCAGACGCCGGGCCCCACGTGCTCGTGCGTTGCCGCCGCCGCCGTCACGCGGCTGCTGTTTCTTGTCGTCAGTTTGATGTTTCTGCCATACCTTCAATTCCTGCCATGCTTATCTTCAATTAACCATAGGTTTCTCAGATAGAGATACAAGTAATGGCCATTATAGATAGATGCTTGCAAATCACATGTTGTTAAGACAAGTCTAGGAAAATTATTTTGCCTGGTCCTACATGTTGCTATCAAAACCGGTCAAGAAATTCATAATTTCCATACATGTAGCTACCATTTGGTCATACAAATTGGTGCTCCTGCATATTGTTTTTGGTCCTTATAAATTGTTCAGTAGTGTTCCTGGAGGATGACTAAGGAATCAGTGCTCTGTTATGATTTCTTGATAGAATTGTTGAACTAATGTCCTATGTATTAGTACTGATTATTTGGGTCATTATCCTTGCTTCAAAGGATGCTGGTAGGTAAATCGGTGGCCTTATTAACCATGCTATGCAATTGTTAGCTTTCTTTTATGCATTATTTGTATACCATGTGATTTATATATTTGAGGTGCACAACCTTTATGTTGTGAATATCTTGTCCACTGATTGTTCAAGTAGTTACAACTTGGTCATCACTGTCTTTACCTGACCTGTTGCAGATCTTGTGAGAATTGTAGTGCTCAAACCATCTTTACTGACCTATTGCAGATCTTGTGAGAATTGTAGTGCTCAAACTGTATGATTTAAGAATCAGCTAGCAGATTTTGGTTAGCTGTAGCAGGAGAGTGCCTGCTGATTAGTGTTTATTTGCTTTTTTGGTGCTTAATTGGTTATTTGTCTGAAGTGGTGTTAGTTCTGATCATGGTTGTTATGCTTATGGCTTTAGAAAATGATAAACTGTTTGAATCTGATAGGCAGGTGTCCTTTTAGATTTTGTTGGTAAATCTGTTTTATTCAATGGTTATTGACAGTAGATTATCATTCCTATTTTAGGAAGGTCTATTCCTGCAATATCATTGTTACCTTTTATTGGCAAATCATTTGGTTCACATCCTAGAATCTTGTTGGATTTGTAACTTGGTCCACTCAACTTCTTTTGTACCATGTGAGTCATCATTGATGAAGTAGTAGTTTAAGGTCTGTTGGGTGTACCTACATTACTCTAGTGATAGGAGTAGTAGTGGTGGCCATCTAGTTGGACTACTACTGCTAGGACTTGCTCCAGATTTTAGGATTTCTTTTCTTTTAGGATTTCTTTTCTTCTAGGACTAGGTTTTTATTATTTTTCTGTTGTGATTGTTTTTTGAGCTCTTTCTTTTTCATTTCCTACTATCCTTATCCTAATTATCTTAAATTGTTATGATGTGTGTAACAGGATTATATCTTGGATTTGCTAGTGGACTTTGGGAGTTTCTTAGCCAGCTTGGTGACTCCATATTTTTCACTATTTCAGCAAGTCTTTTGTAAGCATTAAACTTTCAACACTACATTTTTATCTTATGTGTACATCTGTTTGCTTCCAATTGCTATATATGTATTGTTGTTACAAAAAATGATGAAGCTCCTGTCAATTGCTATACATATATATATATATGTATGATGATCCTCCTTTCCTACAGTAGTATAGCACTTGCAGTAGTATGGCACTTGCAGTAGTGGTGCCTACACAAGATACAGTTCAGATTTGAATTGTTTCAGAAATTGGTATGACCAAAGATGCTATTGTATATAAATGGGGTGTTGTAGAATTGTTCTTCATCTTTACAGTGCTGTTGTATAGAAATATGCTAAATTTTCTGCTCTGATTGTTGCTCAAAGAAATTTAGCAAAAAATGGGGTCCTGGGAGACGCCGCTGCTGCTTGAGGCCCTTGAGAGTCCCTTCGTGTCGTGATGATTTTGCAGGTACCCCGAGAGGCCCTTGAGTTTGCCGGAATGTCGATTAACTTCCGTTCTGGCAAATTCGGGTACTCCATATGTCCTATTTTCAGCAAAGGTCATGCTAAAATTTTCCATGATTTTTAGCATGACTTTGCTAAAAATCAAACATATGGGGTACTTGCTACTAATGCATGGGTCGGGGTATCTTTGTACTTAATTAAGTAGGATTAACTGCCCCTTTATTCTTGCTGCATTAAACCATAGGTGGCAATAGAGCCAAGTGATTAGGCCCAACTTAGAATTCTCCTCAGCATCGATAAACCCTAGATGATAAACCCAATATATGTGGCAATAGAGCCAAGTGATTAGTGCCAAGTGATCGGCATCGATAAACCCTAAATGATGAAAACTTAACTTAGCATTTAGGGTGCCTCGGCGTCGACAAACCCTAAATGATGAAACCTTGGCTTTTAGGGTGCCTCGGTGTCGATGAGAATCTAAATGATGTACGCTTAGGCTTTTAGGGTGCCTCAGCGTCGACAAACCCTAAATGATAAAAGCTTAGCTTTTAGGATGCCTCGGTGTCGACAAACCCTAAATGATGAGACCATGATCTTGTTCCTTGACAATAACCAACTTTTTGACCAAACTGTTTTCCTATTTAGAGCGAAACATGGCCAACAACGATGAGGCCGGCGGTTCAGGCGGCAAGCAATTCTGGGAGCTGTCCCAGGAGATGGAGGAACAACCTCACCGCTATGAGGACGCCATGGAAGACACCGATCCTGACTACACAACCCCTAGTGGCGTCGGGGATGACACTACTGATGGTGTCGCCGAGGATGCCACCACTGATGATGGCGGCGCACACACAGATGGCAGCCAACCGAAGAAGCAAAGGAAGGACCGGCGCCCGAATGCGCTCCGCACCCTCAAGGAGGAATTTACTCAAGTGGACTCCGACGGGCATCCAACGGAGCCCAAACATATAGTCAACGGGTACTCCCTTCAGCTCGGGTGCATTCTCCGAAACACCGTCTCGATCAACACCGAGAACCTTAGGCATAAGGACCAAGGGAATTTGCGCAACCTCCTCTTCACGAAGCTGCACGAACGATACAAGTTCCTCGCTGATTTTGAAAACACGCCTCTCAGGGAATAAAGTGAACAGTGCCGCCCTCACGAGGATTAGCACGGCCCTGTCTACTTGGAGAAGCGCGGCGAAGAGAATGATTGATAAAGGTGATAGTTATGAGAAGAGCAAGGCGAAATATTCTTCGATCAGCGAAGATGACTACAAGGAGTTCAAGATCAAGTGCGAGAGCAGCGCAACCTCCGAATCAAGTCAGTGGGGGAAATAAATGCGGGAGTTGAAATTAGGGGAACACAAACTCAGTCCCGGCGGGTACAGAGTGGCGGAGCCTATATGGGACAAGGAGGACGCGGAGCGTGCCGAGCAAGGCCTACCGCCCCGCTTCGAGAAATACAGCGGTGACAAGCAGACCAGGAACTTTGTCAGGGCCCAGTACAAGGAGGAGCCGATAAAAAAGGAGCTTACCATGGATCCGAAGACCAGGGCGCTTGAGATTGTTCTGGTAAGGAATACACCCCCGGGTAATTAGCTCCATATGGTTGCACTCTAATTAATCCCCAATATTTCTAAATGGTTCACGTTCCTTCTGCAGGAAACTGAAAGCAGTAGCGCAGGGTCGTCTCAGAGCTCCCCTTTTGACACCCCTTTAAATAGGGCGTTGAACCTAATGAAAAACAAGGATAAGCTCAGTAAGCCGACGTTAGCTGGTCGTGTGGCCTGCAAAGGCTTGTCCACAAAATGGTCGTCATACTATACCGCTGGTGGGCGGAAGGAGAAAAAGACCAGCTCGGAAAGCCAGACGCGCAAGGTTGAAGCACTCAAGGCACAAGTGGCGCGGATTCCGGAGCTTGTCCAAGAGCAAGTGGAACAACAACTGGGAACGAAGCTCAACGCCATGGTGCCTACGTTGATTCATGGGCTGACGACGTGGATTGCGGGCGGCCAACAGGGGCCTCCCCCAGTTCCCAGCTTCACGGATAGCAACTCGCACAGCGTGCAGGCGGCGCCATTGGTGTCTCTAGCGGAGGCGGTATTCGTGTCTCCGGTGCTGGCACAGGCATTGGAGCTTAATGCACCCGGGTGTACGCCGGCCGGCACCTCGCCAGCAAGCGCCCCTCCGTTAGTTGCACGCCCATCGTTGGTGGTGCCTCGACATTAGCCGAGCTCGACGGCATCATGGTAACTAAGCCTCTCGGCTGATGACTTCATCTCCTTGCCTTTGACTGGGCATCCCTGACACTCTACATGTTTTCGTAGGGCGCCGCCGACGTTCCTTGCACTCTTCTGCACTTCGTGGGCGGCGAGTTGGTCGATGTCGCCAAGGGCAGAATCGTTCAACCGGGCAACCCCATGTTCCACGGTAATCCAATGCCACCCACAGTGTATAGGGTTCAAGTGGTTCGGGTGCTGCCAGGCTGCGACGAGCTGTTACCTCCGATTCGACCCGCTGGGGCCGACGAAGAAGATGAGATGATCCTCAGCGCCTGCGTAAACTGGCCCCTGCTTTGGCCAAAGAGCCAGATTTGTTTGGGGGCGGGGGACACCACCCCACAGACAAGACCGCCAGTCGTGCCGGCGCCAAGCCATGGCAAGAACGCCGCAACACTACCGGACCTGCCGGACATCCCTATGCCGGACATCCCTATGGCACAGGATCCGGACATCCCTATGGCACAGGATCCGGACGACGACGACAACGACGACGGTACATTTACCAAAGTCAATAAGTACTTTGCCAAACATGGGTACGTTGACGAGTTCTGCGGACCTCTTTCTCAACAACCCAACCAAGACGACCGCGATCTAGCTGGTACGGCGGAGAAATCCAATTGCAACAGGCGTCGTCTGGCATTCAGTTCTCAGGAGACGCCTCCAGCTCCCGCCTTCACCGAGCCTCAGATAGCTGAGGTGCGAAATATTATCAGCCCCAACACGCTCAAGAAGGCGGTCTGTGAGCAGAACTCGGTCCCATTACAGGAGATCAAGAAGAAGGGACGGAAACGAAAGACTAACAAGGGCGCCGGTGCGAGCCAGCCGGCACCGAGTTTGATCTGTGCTCAGGACGGGCCACCTTCACCTAAGGATATTTCGAGGAGGGTGCATGTGGCGGGTAGGGCGATGCTACCGCCAAATATGCTCAATGCTGCAACCGGTGCTATGCAGAGTCTACATGACAGTGTTCTTTCTTTGGAGAAGCGGCGTCTTAGAGAGAATGATGTGGCATACCCGGTTTTCGTGGCCAAGGTGCCAGAGGGCAAGGGCTTTGTGGATGGTGACATCGGGGGTACGATCGTCCTGCGGTTTGATGACATCTTTGCTATGTTTAACCTTCATCCGCTGCACTACACCTTCGTTCGGCTGTTTTCGCTGAGTATGGAGATGCGGATCATTAGAGACAAGACCCCGAACATCGTGATAGTCGACCCCTTCTACATGCGTGCCAAGCACTTGAGCAGCGCTGGGGACCGCCAAGTTGTGAGTTCACACCTCGAAGGCATCATTCTGGCAAACCCGGATAAGGATAACTTCCTTGTGGCTTACTTTCCCGAGTAAGTCATCCCTTAACCGCCCCGTAACATATGATTTCTTAGATTTCGATCGTTCTTTTTTTTCTAACATTCCATGTTCTGTGCAGTGACACACATTGCACACTCATCCTCTTAAGCCCGAAATATTCCATGGCCACGTATTTCGACCCGAACCGTAACTCCAAGATAGACTACACAAATGTCAAGAAAGTTCTTGATGATGTTCTCCCCGTCTACGCCAAATCTGGAGGCACCTTCACCAGGGCAGTTCGTAAGTACGGCAAGCACACCTTCTCACACAATACGAAGTTCTGCTACGTCAAGCAGCCGCCTGGCGATCAGAAGGATGCCTACAATGCCCTCCATCACATGCGGGCGATCGTAAGGGACCATCATCACCTTTTGCTACCAGATAATCTCAAAGATTGGTCCGCGAGGTTGTCGGCAATCCAGGACGCGGACCTCAAACAAGAATTCTTTCGCATCCAGTCGGAGTTTGCGGACATCATCCATCAAGATGTCCTTCATACCTCGGGGCAGTTCTTCCTCAGATATCAACCGTCCAACAGTGAGATAGATGGAACGCTACAAATGCAGGGTGACAACGACCGCGATTGCATGACCATCACGATAGACGACAGCTTCATCGACGCTCCTGTCCCACGAGTCGAGTCGAAAGTAGTGATGTGTAGTTCCGAAACATTGATTGGCTCATGTTGTAATTAAACTTTAATGAATTCGTATGTCTCTTTGCTTTGGACAGTCATTCAACTTAGATGTAATCGATGCAATTTATTAGTAGGATCATGAATTGTGTTATTAATGTCTTGCTTTTCTCTTCCGATCCTTTTGTTGCATACTTACATATTGTTTATGTATGGTCTGTTGTTTGGCTTATGCATAGAGATGCCGTCGTATGTCGTGTACAAGGGTAAGGTTCCCAGAGTCTACGATGACTGGGAGGAGTGTCGGAGACAGGTTCACCATTTCAGCGATAACAGTTACAAAGGGTACACCACTAGGGCGGAGGCCGAATCTAGATACGCCCGCTATCTAGCGGGAGAGAGGAGGGAGCGTTGGAGGAACCGGGTGAAGACCAGTTTGATCACGATGATGCTCATCGTGATGACCGCACCTCTCTTCTATGTGATGGTAGTTTAGATGATCGATATCGACTTGTAATGTGAAGACAAACTCGATACTCGCGGTCTTGAGACTTGTAGTGTTTTATCTTTGTTCGGTCTTTTGAATTCGGAGACTAATATGATGAATTGTATTCGGAGACTAATCTTCTATTGTATTCGATGAATCTGCTGTTGCTGTGTGCTGCTGTCTATATTTTGTCCAATAATATATTTTGTAACCTGTGCAAAAATCAAAAAAGTAAAAAAAACAAATATTCATACTAATGGCGCATCACCTCCAGGTGCGCCATTAGTATGCCAAAGGATACTAATGGCGCATCACCACAGAGTGCGCCATTAGTATGACAAAGCACATGGTTACGTATGCCCCCCGGGAGGCATACTAATGGCGCATGGTGTTACATACTAATGGCGCACTGCTTGGTGCACCATTAGTATACCAGATACTAATGGCGCACCAGTGGTGCGCCATTAGTAAAAAATACTAGTGGCGTGGTACTAATGGCGCACCAGCGGTGCGCCATTTGTAGGCCTTTTCCTAGTAGTGGGAGCTCTAGTTATTTTTCCCATGACGCAGGCTTGACAAATTCCATAATCTTCCCATTTAAAATTCAGAATACCAGAACTAATCGATCTTTTAATCCTGTTCTTTGATATATGTCCTAGCCTTAAATGCCATAGGTAGGATTCGGAACAATTGTCATTTCCGACTATATTCCTCACAATGGAGTGGTTTTCAGCAACTAGACTGTCCATAGCATCAATATCGGAAATATCTTCAATATAATAGAGGCCTTCTACATGTTCCCCTGATTGTATTAATTTTCCTTTTAGCAATATTTTAACCTTCCCATTGCCAAAGTTAACATCAAAGCCTGCAGATTCTAGTCTAGATACCGATATGAGATTTTTCCTCATATCTGGAGCAAATACAATATTCTTGAGGAGTAATATTCCTCCATTTGGGAGTTTTAGATTATAGTCCCCAATTCCTAGTATATCTGCCTTTGATGTCATTCCTAGATAAATATATCTAGTTCCCTTTTGTACTGGTTTAAATGAACAGAAAGAATTCCTGTCTCCTGCAATGTGTGAGGTGGAGCCAGAATCAACCACCCAACTATTTGACAAGGAAGTTGTAAATAGAGATTCTGAACATACAAAAACATGTGACATACCATCAGGTGAAGAATTTCCCCTTCTATTATCCTGATGCTTGGACTGGTTGTTGTTATACTTCTTATCATCTGGCTTCCTCTTCTTAGTGCACTCAGATCTGAAGTGTCCTTGTTCACCACAATTATGGCAGTTAAATTTCCTCTTGTCAACCTTCTAATTTGAGTTTCTTCCATTGTAATCATTCCTATCACGCTTCTGATTTATTTTATCCCTCAAATCTGTCCCATATTTCCTCTTTTGCCAATTCCTCTTGCTTGAAGACTTGTCCTCACCAAGGTGTAGTTCATCATGTTGAGACCTTCTCTCTTTCCCTTGTGTGGACTTCCTGTCTTCTTCCATGAGTAGATGATGCCTAAGCGTCCTCATGTTTAGCACACGCTCGGTATGACAAAAGGATATTTTAAATTGTTCCCAAGAGTTTGGCAAAGAGTTTAGAGCAATCATAACTTGAACTTCTTTAGGGAAAGGGTATCCAACATTCTTTTGTTCCTCTACTAACACACATAATTTATTCAGATGCGCACTAACAGAAGTGGTTTCTGTCATCTTCGCAGTCAAAAACTGATTCACCAAGCTAAGAACTTTGATAAGTGAAACTTCCCCAAAATCCTTTCCAAATCTCCTCATTATTTTGCGAGCTGATTCCTTTGGTTCATACTCTCCGGCTAGAGAATCAGACATTGACCCAAGCATAAACACTCTAGCCTTTTTGTTGTCCTTAGTCCACTGAGTAATTTCCTCACGGTAGTTTTCCTTTTCCTCATCTTCAGCTGATGAAGCTATGTACCTAGGGTAGGGTCATGGACCTGACTAAACTACCCTGCCCAAGGACATATCTAGAAGAAATCATCTGTCAATCGACTCAGAAGTGTTCCACTCGACAGACTCGAAGACACTCGACCATGAAGGCAACCACTCGACCATGAAGCCAACCACTCGACGGCTGGGAGATCTACGGTCACTCTGCATGCAAACGGTCGGTCATTGAGTAGCTTTTATGGTCATCATAGCACTTTACTTATGTCATTATCAGTAACGGCCGACCTTAATGTACCTTAAACCCTACATAACTGAGAGCTGGAGGGGTCTGGCGAACTCTATATAAGCCACCCCCCTCCTCGGTGTAAAGGGTTCGCACCCCTGTAACTCATACACGCATAATCCAGTCGACCGCCTCCGGGCTCCGAGACGTAGGGATGTTACTTCCTCCGAGAAGGGCCTGAACTCGTAAATCCCTTGTGTATACAACTACTCCATAGCTAGGATCTTGCCTCTCCATACTTACCCCCCTACACTACTATCAGACTTAGAACCACGACACTTGGCGCCCACCTTGGGTCAGGTGTCTTAGCGACTTATTGGAGAAGTTGCGATTTTTTCCGATCTCCTTCATCATGGTTTCAGGCAGAGTTTTGGTTGAGGGCCGCAAGATCCGTCTCGGCGCGCTCACGTTCATCGCCGACGACTCTGCTTGGCTTCAGGAGGCTCCGCTCGACATCGACGCGCTCCCAGTCCACGGAGTGACGCACTTTCGCGCGTGCGTCCGCGGCGTCCTCCTGTGGCAACCGTCGACCCAGTATCGGTCGGTCCTTGTGTTGTCCTTCCTCCCTGTTTCCCACTGGCGCAAGCGCTCCGGTCGGTCGAGGCTTCAGCGGTGGGTGAGGCATGCGGTGGCTTGCCAGTCGGCTACCCCCCAAGTCGCGGCAATCGAGCCCGACGAATCTCTCTTAGGCTTGTTCGACCTGTCGACTGGCTCCGCAGAGACTGCATCCGAGTGCGACATCAGCGATCCAGCGGCGGAGGTTCTTATGATCGATGGACCACGTGGTCCTCCCATTTTTCCCTGCACCGACGGAGGCGACGGCGGAGGCGATCCGTCGCATGCCCATGAAGAATATCTCCCTGATCCACTCACTTCGCTGCAGAGGGAAGATCTTCGCCGCCGGAATGTGGATGCGCTGCACACTCCTATCATTGGAGAAACCCCCGAGGCTCGTGCCTTAGAGGAAGCGTGCTTGGCCAACTTGGCTGAGCGCACTCGACTCGAGAACCTTCAGCGAGCACTCGACGAGCGTGTGCGTCAACGGGTTCTGGAATCCAGTTGACGTCAACTCTTTCCACCACCGACTCAGGTATATCAAACTCCAATTCAGAATTTAGCAACTGCAGCCCGTATAGCAGAGTCAATTCAGCCTTCCCAGTCAGAGGCTGGCAGAGGCTTGTTACAGATCAGAGATTTACTCCGGGAAGCAGGCGATCAAAATTCAGTTGTATCGCAGTCGCGGAATAGGATTCACAGCAGATCCATAGCAGCAAATGCAGTCCAGTCGGCCCATAGCCCCAGATCGCCCCCGAGGTGTGAGGAGCTGATACGTCTGCAACGTATCTATAATTTTTGATTGCTCCATGCTACTTTATCTATTGTTTTGGACTATAATGGGCTTTATTTTCCACTTTTATATTATTTTTGGGACTAACCTATTAACCGGAGGCCCAGCCCAGAATTGCTGTTTTTTTTGCCTATTTCAATGTTTCGAAGAAACAGAATATCAAACGGAGTCCAAACAGAATGAAACCTTCGGAAACGTGATCTTCTCACCGAACGTGATCCAGGAGACTTGGACCCTACTCCAAGAAGTTCCAGAGGCGGTCACGAGGGTGGGGGCGCGCCCTCCCTCCCTGGGAGCGCCCCTGCCTCATGGGCCCCCTGACGCTCCACCGACATACTCCTTCCTCCTATATATACCTACGTACCCCCAACAGATCGGGGACGGAACCAAAAACCTAATTCCGCCGCCGCAACTTTCTGTATCCGTGAGATCCCATCTTGGGGCCTGTTCCGGAGCTCCGCCGAAGGGGGCATCTACCACGGAGGGCTTCTACATCATCACCATAGCCCCTCCGATGAAGTGTGAGTAGTTTACTTCAGACCTTCGGGTCCATAGTTAGTAGCTAGATGGCTTCTTCTCTCTTTTTGGATCATAATACAATGTTCTCCCCCTCTCTCATGGAGATCTATTCGATGTAATCTTCTTTTTGCGGTGTGTTTGTTGAGACCGATGAATTGTGATTTTATGATCCAGCTTATCTATGGAAAATATTTGATTCTTCTCTGAATTCTTTTATGTATGATTGAGTTATCTTTGCAAGTCTCTTCGAATTATCCGTTTGGTTTGGCCAACTAGATTGGTAGTTCTTGCAATGGGAGAAGTGCTTAGCTTTGGGTTCAATCTTGCGGTGACCTTACCCAGTGACAGAAAGGGTTGCAAGACACGTACTGTATTGTTTCCATCGAGGATAACAAGATGGGGTATTTATCATATTGCATGAATTTATTCCTCTACATCATGTCATCTTGCTTAAGGCGTTACTCTATTTTTAACTTAATACTCTAGATGCATGCTGGATAGCGGTCGATGAGTGGAGTAATAGTAGTAGATGCAGAATCGTTTTGGTCTACTTGTCATGGACGTAATGCCTATATACATGATCATTGCCTGGATAACCTCATAACTATGCTCAATTCTGTCAATTGCTCAACAGTAATTTGTTCACCCACTTTAGAATACTTATGCTCTTGAGAGAAGCCACTAGTGAAACCTATGGCCCCCGGGTCTATTCTCATCATATCAATTTCCATCACTTTATTTACTTGCTTTTGCCTTTTACTTTTTACTTTGCATCTTTATACCAAAAATACCAAAAATATTATCTCTATCTGATCTCACCCTCGTAAGTGACCGTGAAGGGATTGACAACCCCTAAGCGTTGTTGCGAGTAGCTATCGTTTTGTGCAGGTACGAGGGACTTGCGCGTGGTCTCCTACTGGATTGATACCTTGGTTCTCAAAAACTGAGGGAAATACTTACGCTACTGTGCTGCATCATCCTCTCCTCTTCGGGGAAATCCAACGCAAGCTCGAGATTTAGCAAGAAGAATTTCTGGCACTGTTGCCAGGGAGTTCGCGCAAAAGTCAACATACCAAGTACCCATCACAATCCCTATCTCTCGCATTACATTATTTGCCATTTGCCTCTCGTTTTCTTCTCCCCCACTTCACCTTTGCCGTTTTATTCGCCCTCTCTTTCCTAATCTCCTCCTCTTTTTCCCTTTGCCTTTTGTTTGCTCGTGTGTTAGTTTGCTTGTTTGTTGTAATGGCCTTACCTAAATCTGGTGATCTTCACCATAAAAGGCTAGAGGAGATCGAAAACAATGTCAGGAAGTTTATGGTTTTGCAATTTGAGCATAATAATTTCTTTAGAAACAAGCTTAAGGAACAAAAGAGTTTTATGAGTTATATGAATTAAGAGCTCGATGATATGTCCAAAGAATTTGATGGTATAAGAGCCCAAATCACTCGTCTTGAAAAGATGACCGCTGAAATTTCGGATATGCAAGCCACCTTAGTCAATAAGATGGCCGCTAAACAGGATTCCTATGAAAATCAAGATGAAGATCTAAAATTTATTGATACGTCCCCTATTAAATCTTTGTTTTGCAATATGAATCTTGATGAAACTGAATATGTTCTTCCTTTACCTAGAAGGCGTTCTAAGAATTCGGAGTTTTTAGATCTTAATGATGAAATTGATGAAAGTGGGATTGAAATAAATAAAAACCGCGATGTTGCTAAACCCACTATTTTGGATCTCAAGGAATTTAATTATGAAAATTGCTCTTTGATTGGTTGTATTTCCTTGTTGCAATCCGTGCTAGATTCTCCTCATGCTTATAGTCAAAATAAGGCCTTTACCGAACACATTGTTGATGCCTTGATGCAATCTTATGAAGAAAAGCTTGAGTTGAAAATTTCTGTCCCTAGGAAAATCCATGATGAGTGGAAACCTACTATTAAAATTAAAATTAAAAATTATGAGTTTCATGCTTTGTGTGATTTGGGTGCTAGTGTCTCTACTATTCCCAAAACTTTGTGTGATTTGCTAGATTTCCGTGATTTTGATGATTGCTCTCTAAACTTGCATCTTGCGGATTCCACTATTAAAAAGCCTATGGTAAGAATTAATGATGTTCTTATTGTTGCAAATAGGAATTATGTGCCCGTAGATTTTATCGTTCTTGATATAGATTGCAATCCTTCATGTCCTATTATTCATGGTAGACCTTTCCTTAGAACGATTGGTACAATTATTGATATGAAGGAAGGAAATATTAGATTCCAATTCCCTTTAAAGAAAGGCATGGAACACTTTCCTAGAAAGAAAATAAAATTACCAAATGAATCTATCATGAGAGCCACTTATGGATTGCCTACCAAAGATGGCAATACCTAGATCTATCCTTGCTTTTATGCCTAGCTAGGGGCGTTAAACGATAGCGCTTGTTGGGAGGCAACCCAATTTTATTTTATGTTTTTTGTTTTTGGTTCTGGTTAGGAATAAATAATCCATCTATCCTCTGTTTAGATGTGGTTTTATATTTTAATTAGTGTTTGTGCCAAGTTGGACCTATTGGATCTTCTTGGATGATAGTTATTTTATCTTGCTGTAATTTCCAGAATCTTTGTGCTCAGTGCCCGAATTGTTAAAAATCACAGGAACGTGCTTTTGCATTAATTATTTTTGCTGATGATCAATAAACAAATTTTCCAGGTCGTCTAATTTTGGTAGAAATTTTTGGGTTCCAAAAGTTTGCGTTAGTTACAGATTACTACAGACTGTTCTGTTTTTGACAGATTCTGTTTTGCGTGTGTTGTTTGCTTATTTTGATGAATCTATGGTTAGTAAAATAGTTTATGATCCATAGAGAAGTTGTAATACAGTAGGTTTAACAGCAATATAAATAAAGAATGAGTTCATTACAGTACCTTAAAGTAGTCTTTTGTTTTCTTTCTCTAACGGAGCTCACGAGATTTCTATTGAGTTTTGTGTTGTGAAGTTTTCAAGTTTGGGTGAATTCTTTTGATGGATTATGGAATAAGGAGTCGCAAGAGCCTAAGATTGAGGATGCCCATAGCACCCCCAAGATAATCCAAGGACACCAAAAAGTCAAAGCTTGGGGATGCCCCGGAAGGCATCCCCTTTTTCGTCTACTTCCATCGGTAATTTACTTGGAGCTATATTTTTATTCACCAATATGATATGTGTTTTGCTTGGAGCGTCTTGTATTATTTGAGTCTTTGCTTGTTATTTTACCACAATCATCCTTGCTGTACACACCTTTTGGGAGAGCCATATAAGAATTGAAATTTGATAGAATACTCTATGTGCTTCACTTATATCTTTCGAGCTTGATAGTTGCTCATAGTGCTTCATTTATATCTTTTTGAGCGTGATAATTTTTGCTCTAGTGCTTCACTTAGATCTTTTAGAGCACGGTGGTGGATTTGTTTTTAAGAAACTTGATCTCTCATGCTTCACTTAGATTATTTTGAGAGTCGTTAATAGCATGGTAATTTGCTTAATGTTAATATACTTGGTGTTCAAGATATGTGAAACTTTCTTTTGAGTGCGTTGAATACTAAGATAAGTTTGATGCTTGATAATTGTTTTGAGATATGGAGGTAATAATATCAAAGTCATGCTAGTTGAGTAGTTGTGAATTTGAGAAATGCTTGTGTTGAAGTTGGTAAATCCCGTAGCATGCACGTATGGTTAAAGTTGTGTAACAAATTTGAAACATGAAGTGTACCTGGCTTGTGCATCCTTATGAGTGGTGGTCGGGGACGAGAGATGGTCTTTTCCTACCAATCTATCCCCCTAGGAGCATGCGCGTAGTACTTGATTTTTGATGACTTCTAAATTTTTGCAATAAGTATATGATTTCTTTTGACTAATGTTGAGTCCATGGATTATACGCACTTTTACCTTTTCGCCATTGCTAGCCTCTTCGGTACCGTGCATTGCCCTTGCTCACATTGAGAGTTGGCGCAAACTTCGCCGGTGCATCCAAACTCCGTGATACGATACGCTCTATCACACATAAACCTCCTTATATATTCCTCAAAACAGCCACCATGCCTACCTATTATGGCATTTCCATAGCCATTCCGAGATATATTGCCATGCAACTTTCCACTGTCCCGTTCATCATTATTATGACATACATTACTTTTGTCATATTGCCATTGCATGATCATGTAGTTGACATCGTATTTGTGGCAAAGCCACCATGCATTATTTTTCATACATGTCACTCTTGATTCATTGCACCATCCCGGTACACCGTCGGAGGCATTCATATAGAGTCATACCTTGTTCTAGTTTCGAGTTGTAATCCTCATGTTGAAATCAATAGAAGTGTGATGATCATCATTATTAGAGCATTGCCCAAATAAAAAAAGAGAAAGGCCAAAATAAAAAAAGGAAGGCCCAAAAAAAAGGGCAATGCTATTATCTCTTTTTCCACACTTGTGCTTCAAAGTAGCACCATGTTCTTCATGTAGTGAGTCTCATATTTTGTGCTTCAAAGTAGCACCTCGTTCTTTATGTAGTGAGTCTCATATATTGTGCTTCAAAGTAGCACCATGTTTTTCATACAGTGAGTCTCATAAGTTGTCTTTTTCATACTAGTGGGAATTTTTCATTATAGAACTTGGCTTGTATATTCCTATGATGGGCTTCCTCAAATGCCCTAGGTCTTCATGAGCAAGCAAGTTGGATGCACACCCACTAGTTTTCTTTTGTTGAGCATTCATAGCTCTAGTGCATCCGTTGCATGGCAATCCCTACTCCTCATGTTGACATCAATTGATGGGCATCTCCATAGCCCGTTGATTATCCTCGTCAATGTGAGACTTTCTCCTTTTTTGTCTTCTCCACACAATCCCCATCATCATATTCTATTCCACCCATAGTGCTATATCCATGGCTCACGCTCATGTATCACGTGAAGGTTGAAAAAGTTTGAGATTATTTAAGTATGAAACAATTGCTTGGCTTGTCATCGGGGGTATAGAAGTTGGGAACATCTTTGTGTGACGAAAATGAAGCATAGCCTAACTATATGATTTTGTAGGGATGAACTTTCTTTGGCCATGTTATTTTGAGATGACATAATTATTTTGATTAGTGTGCTTGAAGTATTATTATTTTTATGTCAATATGAACTTTTGTCTTGAATCTTTCGGATCTGAATATTCATATCACAATTAAGAAGATTTACATTGAAATTATGCCAAAGTATCACTCCGCATCAAAAATTCTCTTTTTATCATTTACCTACTCGAGGAAGAGCAGGAATTAAGCTTGGGGATGCCTGATACATCTCCAACGTATCTATAATTTTTGATTGCTCCATGCTACTTTATCTATTGTTTTGGACTATAATGGGCTTTATTTTCCACTTTTATATTATTTTTGGGACTAACCTATTAACCGGAGGCCCAGCCCAGAATTGCTGTTTTTTGCCTATTTCAATGTTTCGAAGAAACGGAATATCAAACGGAGTCCAAACGGAATGGAACCTTCAGAAACGTGATCTTCTCACCGAACGTGATCCAGGAGACTTGGACCCTACTCCAAGAAGTGCCAGAGGCAGTCACGAGGGTGGGGGGCGCGCCCTCCCCCATGGGCGCGCCCCCTGCCTCGTGGGCCCCCTGACGCTCCACCGATGTACTCCTTCCTCCTATATATACCTACGTACCCCCAACAGACCAGGGACGGAGCCAAAAACCTAATTCCACCGCCGCAACTTTCTGTATCCACGAGATCCCATCTTGGGGCCTGTTCCGGAGCTCCGCCGAAGGGGGCATCTACCATGGAGGGCTTCTACATCATCACCATAGCCCCTCCGATGAAGTGTGAGTAGTTTACTTCGGACCTTCGGGTCCATAGTTAGTAGCTAGATGGCTTCTTCTCTCTTTTTGGATCTCAATACAATGTTCTCCCCCTCTCTCGTGGAGATCTATTCGATGTAATCTTCTTTTGCGGTGTGTTTGTTGAGACCGATGAATTGTGGGTTTATGATCCAGCTTATCTATGGAAAATATTTGATTCTTCTCTGAATTCTTTTATGTATGATTGAGTTATCTTTGCAAGTCTCTTCGAATTATCCGTTTGGTTTGGCCAACTAGATTGGTAGTTCTTGCAATGGGAGAAGTGCTTAGCTTTGGGTTCAATCTTGCGGTGACCTTACCCAGTGACAGAAAAGGTTGCAAGGCACGTATTGTATTGTTGCCATCGAGGATAACAAGATGGGGTATTTATCATATTGCATGAATTTATTCCTCTACATCATGTCATCTTGCTTAAGGCATTACTCTATTTTTAACTTAATACTCTAGATGCATGCTGGATAACGGTCGATGAGTGGAGTAATAGTAGTAGATGTAGAATCGTTTCGGTCTACTTGTCACGGATGTGATGCCTATATACATGATCATTGCCTGGATAACCTCATAACTATGCTCAATTCTGTCAATTGCTCAACAGTAATTTGTTCACCCATCGTAGAAAACTTATGCTCTTGAGAGAAGCCTCTAGTGAAACCTATGGCCCCCGGGTCTATTCTCATCATATCAATTTCCATCACTTTATTTACTTGCTTTTGCCTTTTACTTTTTACTTTGCATCTTTATACCAAAAATACCAAAAATATTATTTCTATCAGATCTCACCCTCGTAAGTGACCGTGAAGGGATTGACAACCCCTAAGCGTTGGTTGCGAGTAGCTATCGTTTTGTGCAGGTACGAGGGACTTGCGCGTGGTCTCCTACTGGATTGATACCTTGGTTCTCAAAAACTGAGGGAAATACTTACGCTACTGTGCTGCATCATCCTCTCCTCTTCGGGGAAATCCAACGCAAGAACAAGACGTAGCAGGAGCGTGGAGACCGGCGTGATTAGTACAAGAGCCGTGAGCAGTATGATCACCGATTCGATCGCGATGATCAATGTCGAGAGCCCACCCCTCCCCCAAGGGGTGGATCGTACGCGCCTCGACAACAGGATGATAGACGCCATCACAGTATTGGGCGAAGGGTTCCAGTCGACCCCAGGGAACCAGGCTTTGATGCGAGATCCATTATCATTCAAGGTTTGGTCGACAGGAACAGAGCTCACCGAGAAGGTCACGACAGAGATGTATCCACCAGCAGCAGAGTGCACGTCTCAGGACCAGAGTGTTTCAGCAGAGCCATCAGGGCCGCGGTAATTCCTCCCAACTTCAGGTTGGCGACTGGAGTCAGTAAGTTCACTAGTGAGTCCAAGCCTGACACTTGGCTTGAAGACTACCGAGTGGCTGTTCAGATTGGTGGCGGCAATGATGAGGTGGCCATGAAACACCTGCCTCTTATGTTGGAGGGCTCGGCCAGAGCATGGTTGAATCAGTTAGCACCCAGTAGCATTTACACTTGGGAAGATCTTGCCCGAGTGTTTGTCAGAACGTTTGAAGGAACTTGCAAGCGACCAGCAGGTCTAACAGAGCTGCAATCTTGTGTGCAGAAGTCGAATGAAACTTTGAGAGATTACATCCAGAGATGGATCACGTTGCATCACACGGTAGAGAATGTATCTGATCACCAGGAAGTTTGTGCCTTCAAGGAAGGCGTTAAGTACAGAGAGCTAAACCTGAAATTCGGTCGAACCGGAGACATGTCTCTGAGTCAAATGATGGAGATTGCCACCAAGTATGCAAATGGTGAAGAGGAGGATCGGCTCCAGAGTGGCAAGAACAAGTCAGTCGCCCACGAAACCGGAGGAGGGAACTCCAGTCGGAAGCAGAAGCGGAAAGCCGAGCCAGCTGCTCCTGGAGAAGCCTTGGCCGTGACTCGAGGAAAGTTTAAAGGAAAGCCCAAAGGGCCTTGGAACCCTAAGAAGGTGAAGGATAAGGAAGGGAATGACGTGTTGGATTTTCTGTGCCACATCCACACGAAGAAAGATGAGGAGGGTAAACTCATTTACCCGAGACATACCACTCGACAGTGTCGGCTCTTGATCCAGCAATTCCAGGGGAAATAGCCAAAAGATAAGGAAAAGGAGTTGGACAAACTTGAGGACAAAGAAGATAGTGATGATGGATATCCCCAGGTCAATTCCACCCTGATGATTTTTGCTGACGTTGAAAGCAAAAGTCGATTGAAAGTTATCAACCGAGAAGTGAATATGATTGCTCCGGTGACACCCAGTTATCTAAAATGGTCTCAGAGTGCCATCACATTCGACCAGTCTGATCACCCGACACACATAGCCACCCCTGGGAGGCAAGCTCTGGTGGTCGACCCGGTCATAGAAGGAACTCGACTGACTAAAGTTTTGATGGATGGCGGCAGTGGCCTGAATATACTGTATGCAAAGACGTTGAAAGGGATGGGTATTCCGATGTCGAGACTCAGTACCAGCCACACGAGCTTCCATGGAGTCATTCCTAGAAAGAAGGCTGAGTCACTCAGCCAAATTGCTCTTGATGTGGTTTTCGATGATTCCAAAAATTACCGCAAAGAAAAGTTGACGTTTGAAGTTGTGGATTTCCAGAGTGCTTATCACGCTATTTTGGGTAGGCCAGCTTATGCACGTTTTATGGCTCGACCATGTTATGTGTACCTCAAATTGAAGATGCTTGGTCCCAAAGGTGTGATCACTATTACTGGCAATCGGAAGAAGGCGGAAGAGTGCTTTCAAAAAGGCTCAAAGATTGCCGATGCTCAGATGGCAGAGGTAGAGCTGCAGGAATACCAGAAAACTGCGGACCCGAGTGATTTGTTGCGAGCCAAGAAGCCTGCTACGGAATCAGCGTTTCAGTCGTCTGGTGAGACAAAACCGATTCACATTCACCCGACCAACCCCACTACTGCTCCGACTCATATCTCTACAACACTCGACTCCAAATAGGAAGAGGCGCTCATCCAGTTCCTCCGTGAGAACTGGGACATCTTTGCATGGAAACCTTCTGACATGCCAGGTGTTCCTAGGGGGCTGGCTGAGCACCGTCTACGAGTCGACTCAAAAGTGAAACCTGTCAAAGAACATCTTCGAAGGTCCGCCGTCTAGAAAAGAAAGGCCATTAGCGAGGAGGTGGCTCGGCTCTTAGCAGCGGAGTTTATCCGAGAGATTTATCACTCCAAGTGGCTTTTGTCATGGTCCCCAAGAAGGACAAGTCACTTTGCATGTGCATTGACTTCAAACATATCAATTGGGCCTACCTGAAAGATCATTTTCCTCTCCCCCGCATCGACCAAATAGTCGACTCGACTGCGGGATGTGAGCGCCTGTCTTTTTTAGACGCCTATTCCGGTTACCATCAGATCCGTCTGTATGGACCCGATGAGATCAAAACAGCTTTCATCACTCCATTAAGGTGCTTCTGTTATGTCACCATGCCATTCGGCCTCAAGAATGCCGGAGCCACGTTCATGAGGATGATTCAGAAGTGTTTGCTCACTTAGATCAGTCGGAATGTGGAAGCATACATGGATGATATTGTGGTCAAGTCACGGAAAGGTTTCGACCTACTGACTGACCTTGCTGAGACATTTGCCAACCTCAGGAGGTACGATATCAAGCTTAATCCATCAAAGTGCACATTCGGAGTTCCTGGCAGAAAGTTACTTGGTTTTCTCGTTCCCGAACGAGGAATTGACGCCAATCAAGAAAAAATTGGTACTATACTCCGAATGAAATGTCCTGTGCGTGTGCACGATTCCAGAAGCTTACTGGTTGCTTGGCCGCTTTAAGTCGATTCATCTCTCGTCTCGGTGAAAAGGCATTGCCTCTTTACCGACTGATGAAGAAGTCAGACAAGTTCGAGTGGACTCCTGAAGCTGATGCAGCATTTGCATAGCTAAAAGCCCTGCTCTCCACCCAGCCGGTGCTTACTGCCCCAATCAGCAAAGAGCCTTTGTTGCTTTACATTGCAGCCACAGGACAAGCCATCAGTACAGTACTTACGGTCGAGCGGGAAGAAGAAGGGAAAGCCTTTAAAGTTCAGCGCCCAGTATATTATATTTCTGAAGTTTTGACCCCATCAAAGCAAAGATACCCTCATTATCAGAAGCTTGTATATGGGATTTATATGACCACGAAGAAGGTTGCTCATTACTTCTCTGAACATTCCATTACAGTCGTCAGCGACGCTCCATTGTCAGAGATTCTGCACAACAGAGATGCAACTGGTCGAGTGGCAAAATGGGCGATTGAACTCCTTCCCCTAGATATCAGGTTTGAGGCAAAGAAAGACATCATGTCCCAAGCAATAGCAGATTTCATCACCGAGTGGACTGAACAGCAACTGCCGATTCAAGTTCACTCGGAGCACTGGACCATGTTCTTTGATGGTTCTAAGATGCTGAATGGTTCCGGTGCTGGAGTAGTGTTGGTTTCCCCCCGAGGAGATAAGCTCAGATATGTGCTCCAGATTCACTTTGATTCCTCCAATAACAAAGCAGAATACGAAGCACTTTTGTATGGGTTGCGTATGGCCATTTCACTCGGCATCCGTCGCCTCATGGTCTATGGCGACTCAGATTTGGTGCTTAACCAAGTGATGAAGGAGTGGGACGTCAGAAGCCCAGCCATGACTGGTTACTGCAATGCAGTAAGAAAGCTAGAGAAGAAATTCGAGGGGTTAGAGCTTCATCATATACCCCGATTGAAAAATCAAGCAGCTGATGATTTGGCAAAAATAGGTTCCAAGAGAGAAGCCATTCCCAATGGTGTGTTTTTGGAACATATCCTCACACCATCAGTTCAAGAGGATCCTTTCACTAAAGAAGCCCCGCAGCCAAAAAGTGCCATGGATCCGACTGAAGTTGAGGTCCCAGCTATGGTCGACCTGATCATGGAAGTTTTAGTCATCACTCCCGATTGGACAGTGCCGTACATCGCGTATATCCTAAGGAAAGAGCTCCCAGAGAATGAAGAAGAGGCTCAACAGATAGTCCGTCGATCCAAGGCCTTTACTATGATAAAGGGACAGTTGTACAGGGAAAGCGCGACTGGAGCCAGTCAGAAATGTATAACACCAGAAGAGGGTCAGATAATTCTTGACGATATCCACTCGGGGACCTGTGGCCATCATGCGACCTCTCGGACCATTGTGGCTAAAGCATACCGAGCGGGGTTTTACTGGCCAAAAGCAAATGAAATGGCGAAGGAGATAGTCGACAAGTGTGAAGGATGTCAGTTCTATTCCAATATGTCACACAAACCTGCCTCAGCCTTGAAGACCATCCCACTCGTCTGGCCCTTCACTGTTTGGGGATTGGATATGGTTGGACCACTGAGAACTGGCAGGAGCAGTTTCACCCATGTACTGGTGGCAGTCAACAAGTTCACTAACTGGATTGAAGCCAAGCCTGTCAAGAATCTTGATGCCTCCACTGCTATCAGCTTCATCAGAGAGTTGATATTCAGATATGGAGTTCCGCATAGCATCATCACTGATAATGGTTCAAACCTCGATTCCGACCAATTCAGAGCCTTTTGCACTTCTCAAGGCACGCGAGTCGACTACGCTTCCGCCGCTCACCCCCAGTCGAATGGACAAGCAGAAAGAGAAAACGGCCTAATTCTCAAAGGACTGAAACCCCGGTTGATGCGTGATCTCAAACACGTAGCAGGCGCGTGGGTCGACGAACTTCCATCAGTTCTTTGGGGATTGAGGACCACTCCTAATCGGTCGACTGGGCGAACTCCGTTCTTTCTGGTCTATGGAGCTGAAGCAGTTCTACCGAGTGACCTGCTTCACAATTCACCCGGAGTCGAGCTCTACTCTGAAGCTGAAGCAGAACAAGCCTGGCAGGACGCAGTCAACCTTCTAGAAGAAGAAAGAGAGATGGCCATGATCCGATCGACTATCTATCAGCAGGACTTGCGCCAATTCCATGCCAGAAACGTGAAGAGTCGAGCCTTCCAAGAAGGAGACTTGGTCCTCTGAGTGGATCAACAAAAACCGCACAAGCTCGCTCCTACTTGGGAAGGTCCCTTCGTCGCCACCAAAGTTCTCCACAATGGAGCGTACCATCTTTACAATGTCGATCGCCAGATTGATGAGCCATGAGCTTGGAATGCGGAGCTGCTCCTCCCATTTTATACTTAAGTACTCACTCGGATGAGATGTAATAAAAAGTACCTTTGTAGTTTGTTTATCAAAGACAAGAGTGTTATAATTTTCCCATTGATTGTTGTTGCTTTTGTTTACGTGAGAAATCCCCCAGTGGGTGGCTTAGCTGCGAATCCGTTTCGCCTAAGTTTGTAAATAAAAATTCCTACCGAGTGACGAGCAAGCCTCTCACTCGGGGGCTTAGCTGCGAATCCGTTTCGCCTAAGTACTTTAAAATCCTACCGAGTGGAGAGCAAGCCTCTCACTCGGGGGCTTAGCTGTGAATCCGTTTCGCCTAAGTACTCGAGAATCCTACCGAGTGGAGAGCAACCCTCTCACTCGGAGGCTTAGCTGCAGTCCAGTACTCGCCTAAGTATTTAAAAATCCTACCGAGTGGAGAGCAACCATCCCACTCGGAAGCTTAGCTGCAGTCCAGTACTCGCCTAAGTATTTAAAAATCCTACCGAGTGGAGAGCAACCCTCCCACTCGGGGGCTTAGCTGCAGTCCAGTACTCGCCTAAGTATTTAAAAATCCTACTGAGTGGAGAGCAACCCTCCCACTCGGGGGCTTAGCTGTAGTCCAGTACTCGCCTAAGTATTTCAAAATCCTACCGAGTGGAGAGCAACCCTCCCACTCGGGAGCTTAGCTGCAGTCCAGTACTCGCCTAAGTATTTAAAAATCTTGCCGAGTGGAGAGCAAACCTCCCACTTGGGGGCTTAGCTGCAGTCCAGTACTCGCCTAAGTATTTAAAAATCCTGCTGAGTGGAGAGCAAACCTCCCACTCGGGGGCTTAGCTGCAGTCCAGTACTCGCCTAAGTATTTGAAAATCCTATCGAGTGGAGAGCAACCCTCCCACTCGGCGGCTTAGCTGCAGTCCAGTACTCGCCTAAGTATTTAAAATCCTACCGAGTGGAGAGCAACCCTCCCACTCGGAGGCTTAGCTGTAGTCCAGTACTCGCCTAAGTATTTAAAAATCCTACCGAGTGGAGAGCAACCCTCCCACTCGGGGGCTTAGCTGCAGTCCAGTACTCGCCTAAGTATTTGAAAATCCTACCAAGTGGAGAACAACCCTCCCACTCGGAGGCTTAACTGCAGTCCAGTACTCGCCTAAGTATTTGAAAATCCTGCCGAGTGGAGAGCAAACCTCCCACTCGAGGGCTTAGCTGCAGTCCAGTACTCGCCTAAGTATTTGAAAATCCTACCGAGTGGAGAGCAACCCTCCCACTCGGAGGCTTAGCTGCAGTCCAGTACTCGCCTAAGTATTCAAAAATCCTACTGAGTGGAGAGCAACCCTCCCACTCAGAGGCTTAGCTGCAGTCCAGTGCTCGCCTAAGTATTTGAAATCCATTCAGATCCACAAGGACGACAAGGTGCAGGTCGACTGCTACCTTCTCCTTCGGAGCTACGCCACAAATACAATGTGCGCTCTGTAAGGACGACGAGGTGCAGGTCGACTGCTACCTTCTCCTTCGGAGCTACGCCACAAATACAATGTGCGCTCCATCCCGATCCGCAAGGACGCAGGTCGACTGCAATCTGTGCTCCATCCCTACCTGCAAGAGCGATGAGGTGCAGGTCGACTGGATTCTCCACCTTAGAGCTGCGTCACAAGCACTAAAATATATTCCCAGTGAAGAACAAAGTTCACTCAAAGGCAAATGCAAGCATATTCAACGATAAGCCAAGTTCAGATAACATCCTACGGATTCAGAAGTTCTCAAGCATCAAGCCTGTAAAAGTTTATCAGTTACAAAACCACTCGGCATCCCGAGGCAAATTTAAGGCGAAGCATAGAAGTGTTTCTTACTCCTCGGGAGGAGGACTGGAAGGCGCGACAAACTGGTCCAGGTCGATTCCATCAGCAATCCGAGTGGCAGTAGCAATGAAGGTCTCCATGAAAGATTGGAAGTCATGCTTCTTGGTATTGGCCACTTTGAGGGACGCCAGCTTGTCTTCTTGCGCATCCTTACAGTGAACACGGACCAGGGACAGAGCAACATCAGCACCACACCTGGCAGAAGACTTCTTCCACTCTTGCACTCGACCTGGAACTTCATTCAGTCGAGTCATCAGAGACTCGAGGTCATTTTGAAGCGTCTCTCTTGGCTAGAGTGTCGTGTCGATTCGCGACGCGCAACCTTCAGTCGAGCAAGGTAGTCAACCACACCAGCAACACGAGACACCAGTCGGAGCACGTTCATAGCAGCTTCGTCCTTCACAAGAGAGTTAATGGGGTCCAAGCCTGTCTCCACTCGACTGGTCTCCTCCTTGAAGTTTTGGCAGAATTCTGTAAACACAACTCAAAGATAAACCAGCAGTTCTACGATAAGTTGATGATTACAAGTCAGCCGAGTGGGAGAGATTACCCTCAAGCATGATGAATAACTTCTTGGCGAGCCCTCCCAGATAAGCCTCCAGATCGTTCTTCTTCCCCACCAGTTCAATAGCCTTGTCATTCAGAGCTATCTTATCATTCTTCAGACGGCTGACTTCCCTGTTGGCCGCATCGAGAGCAGCTTTCAGATTGGCGTTCTCCTCTTCAAGTTTACCGACTGTAGCCAGTTTCTCTTCTGCAAGCTTCGTTTTGTCCAAAGCCACCTTCCGCGCCTCGGCAAGTTCATGCTCCTTCTTCTTCAGAGACTCCTTCATTTTATCTACAAAATGACAATGAGATCAGAATCAAGAATGGGCAGAAAGATAAAGACAGTCGTCAAGTTCTCACCAATCATACCTTTTGCTTCATCCTTCGCCTTCTGAAAGTTCTCCTGAACAAGCTTCAAGTCAAGGTCGAGCTGGATATGTTTGTTTTCCAACTCAGTATAGCGAGCCACAAGCTCACAAGATTTCTGTGAAGAGTCAGTCGACAGACATCAATGAGAGGTTGCTTCCAAGTGACTAAGAGAAAAACTGTAACATTTCTAAGACTACAGTCGAATCAAAATATTCGACAGTAGTCTCAGGGACTACACCCAGTGGGTGCACTCAGCGTGCCCCCACTAGTTCTATCGACTTGATCCGATCAGTCAAGCGAAAGGAACAAAGAGATTATGGTCCCAAAACCATAGCTAACTGCCAGCAGTCAGCCATGGTCTCATCATGATCTACCAAAAAAAGGTTCTTCAGACTATAGTCGACTGCCAGCAGTCCACCATAGTCTCGGGGACTACACCCAGTGGGTGCACTCAGCGTGCCCCCACCGGTTCCAAGATTCGATTCGACATGGTCCGACCAGACCGAGTGAAAAAGTTAGAGTGAAGAAATTTCAAATACGAAGACTACAGTCAACTGCCAGCAGTCCACCATAGTCTCGGGGACTACACCCAGTGGGTGCACTCAGCGTGCCCCCACCAATCCAAAAATTCAATAGACACACCCACTGGGTGTACAGATACAAAGATCTTCGGAAAGAAAGTCTTCAGATAGCATATCCTAACAGAACAAGAGGCGACCAACTAACCTGGACGTTGCTCTGAAGGGCTGAGCTAGCATCATAGGCCGCTTGGCTGGCTTCCCGGATCGCCTTCACCTGCTCCATCATGATCCCCGCCTGGTGTATAGCCTCCTTAGCAGCACCCGCTTGGTCCTCTAGGACGTGGTGCGTGGCGAAAAGGGAGGGCGGGTCAGCACTCGACGACGAAGGCCGAACACTCGTCAGCGGCACAGCAAAGGACACGGAATGCCGAGTGACATCGCCACCCTCTTAAACCGATGTCTCAGGCACTGGTGCAATCGGAGTGGTCTTGCCAGCCAGCGCCTTTTTATTCCTCCTCGCCCTCAGTGGCACCTCGTCTTCATCATCAGGGAGATCAATGACATGAGGGGGAGCTACAGGAAAAATCCAAAGTTACAAACGAAAATCCAATCGACCAACAGTGAAACTATAGAGAGCGTACCAAGGTTGGAGGTGGCAGCGTCTTCCATTTCCTTGTCTTCATTCTTGGCGAAGGTCTGAGAGGTCGCAGCACTGCAGATTTCAGAAACCAGTCGGTTAATCAATGAGTCGACCAAGAGTTCGTCCGTGCCAAACAAGAAGACACAAGTTCTGTTGTTACTCGGAAATGGTGGGAATGGCCATTCTCATCTTGGGCAAGGCCTTGGGCGGCTTTGATGGCGCCGCTCGTGGATGCTTCGGCACTTTTTCAGTCGACACCGGAGAAACCGCCCGAGGATGCTTTGACGATTGCCCAACGGTGCAATCGCTTTGCCGCGCTCACTCGCGGGGTCATGGGCTAGCTTGGATCGCCTTTCCGTGCGAGGGGGATCGACTTCCTCCTCCTCCTCACTTTCACCTCCGCTCGCCTCTCCCTCCTCGGCCTGTTCTTGCGCCCCATTGGGCATCGAGTACATCTCAGTCGTGGCCTAGAAGACAACAAACAAGACAAAAGTCAGTCGACTGATTTTAAGCAAACAGAATGAATAAAGCAAGATCACAGTCGGAGATGCAGAATCGGACCTTGTCTACTTCGTACGACTGGTCGAGTGGAGGAATCCTCCTGGCTCCTCGGGGGTTGTCTTTGTTCCCTATGATGCTCGCCAGCCACCTCTCCAGCGTGGCATCGTCAATCTTCTCTGGGTGGATCCGAGTGGTGTCCTCAGTGCCAGAATACAACCACATCGGATGGTCTCGAGCTTGAAGCGGCTGGATGCATCGTCGGAGGAAGACCTCCAAGAGGTCCATGCCGGTCACCCCGTCACCGATAAGCTGGACAACATGCTCGACGAGCACCTTAACCTGCGCTTTCTCTTCCAGGATCACCTTCAAAGAGGAAGGCTTCCTCACTCATTCCATGGAAAAAGGAGGGAGTCCGGTCGACTGCCCTGGCGTCGGCTGGTCTTTGCAGTAGAACCAGGTCGACTGCCATCCACGGACCGAGTCGGGTAGGGTCATGGCCGGAAAAGAGTTTTTTCCCCTCATTTGAACCCCAAGACCCCCACACATCTGAATCACTTGTGTTCTCTCGTCACTCGGATTGGCCTTTTTCACCGTCTGGGAGCGACAAGTGAAGATATGCTTGAAAAGAACCCAATGAGGCCGGCAACCCAAGAAATTCTCGCACAAAGACACGTAAGCAACGAGGTACACGATGGTGTTGGATGTGAAGTGGTGGAGTTGCTGAAGGAAATATGCTCTAGAGGCAATAATAAAGTTATTATTTATTTCCTCATATCATGATAAATGTTTATTATTCATGCTAGAATTGTATTAATCGGAAACATGATACATGTGTGAATTCATAGACAAACTTAATGTCACTAGTATGCCTCTACTTGACTAGCTCATTAATCAAAGATGGTTATGTTTCCTAACCATAGACATGTGTTGTCATTTGATTAAAGAGATCACATCATTAGGAGAATGATGTGATTGACTTGACTCATTCCGTTAGCCTAGCACTTGATCGCTTAGTATGTTGCTATTGCTTTCTTCTTCATAACTTATACAAAGTTCCTACAACTATGAGATTATGCAACTCCCGTTTACCGGAGGAACACTTTGTGTGCTACTAAACGTCACAACGTAACTGAGTGATTATAAAGGAGCTCTACAGGTGTCTCCAAAGATAGATGTTGAGTTGGCGTATTTCGAGATTAGGTTTTGTCACTCCGATTGTCGGAGAGGTATCTCTGGGCCCTCTCGGTAATGCACATCACTATAAGCCTTGCAAGCAATGTGGCCAATGAGTTGGTTACGGAATGATGCATTACGTAACGAGTAAAGAACTTGCCAGTAACGATATTGAACTAGGTATTGGATACCGACGATCGAATCTCGGGCAAGTAACATACCGATGACAAAGGGAACGACGTATGTTTTTATGCGGTTTGACCGATAAAGATCTTCGTAGAATATGTAGGAGCCAATATGAGCATCCAGGTTCCACTATTGGTTATTGACCGGAAATAGTTCTAGGTCATGTCTACATAGTTCTCGAACCCGTAGGGTTCGTACGCTTAACGTTACGATGATAGTTTTATTATGAGTTTATAAGTTTTGATGTACCGAAGGTTGTTCGGAGTCCCGGATGTGATCACGGACATGACGAGGAGTCTCGAAATGGTCGAGGCATAAAGATTGATATATTGGAAGCCTATATTTGGATATCGGAATTGTTCCGGGTGAAATCGGGATTTTTCCGGAGTACCGGGGGGTTACCGGACCCCCCCCCCTGGGGGGGGTAATGGGCCTACATGGGCCCTAAGGGAGAAGAGGAGGGCCGGCCAGGGCAGGCCACGCGCCCCCTCCCCCCTAGTCCGAATAGGACAAGGAAGGAGGGGCGGCGCCCCCCTTTCCTCTTTCCCCTTCCCCCTTTCCTTCTCCTACAAGGCAAGAGGGGGGAGTCCTACTCCCGGTGGGAGTAGGACTTTTCCAGGCGCACCCCTAGGGGCTGGCCTCACCTCCCCCCTCCCTCCTTTATATACGGGGGCAGGAGGGCACCCCATAAGACACAAGTTGATCTTCGTGATCGTTCCATAGCCGTGTGCGGTGCCCCCCTCCACCATATTCCACCTCGGTCGTATCGTTGCGGTGCTTAGGCGAAGCCCTGCATCAGTAGAACATCATCATCGTCACCACGCCGTCGTGCTAACGAAACTCATCCCTGACACCCTGCTGGATCGGAGTCCGGGGATCGTCATCGAGCTGAACGTGTGCTGAACTCGGAGGTGCGGTACGTTCGGTGCTTGGATCGGTCGGATCGTGAAGACGTACGACTACATCAACCGCGTTGTCATAACGCTTCCGCTTTCAGTCTACGAGGGTACATGGACACACTCTCCCCTCTCGTTGCTATGCATCACCATGATCTTGCGTGTGCGTAGGAATTTTTTTGAAATTACTACGTTCCCCAATAGTTGCGCCCCAAAGAAATTCAGAAATCCCTGAAAGAAAGGGTGAGGCGGCAAAGAAAACCCACGGTTGACATGGGTGGCCAAGAGAACACACTCACCCTCCTGAGGCTGCGGCTCAGACTCCTTCCCCGGGAGCCGCGCCGATCCATGGGGGATCAGTCCTCCATCGGCCAGGTCATCAAGATTTGCTTGACGAATCGTCGAGCGGATCCAGTCACCCTGGATCCAGCCCTGTGGCAGGCCGGCCCTCGATGAAGATCCGCCTCGACTGGTCGCCCTTCCCTTCACCTTCGCCGTCGCCTTCTTCGCCCGCTCCAGGGCCGCCGTCTTCTCTTTCACTATAGTCGCCGGCGAGATGCGCACAGGGCAGCTGCACGGAGACGGAGGCGGACGCGGCGGATAGGTCTGGAGAAGAGAGGAGGAAATGAGAACGCACTGTTCAAAAAACCCCGTCCGGCGCCTTATATGAGGTTACTTCCGAGTGAGTGACTTGTAGGCCCGGGCGATCCTGTCAAATCCCGCAACAGTCGCGCGCGCGATACGTGGCAAAAAAGGTGGCGCAGAGATCGAGGCGTCTTCGCCCCTATCCCGTCCGATTACTGCGGCCTCCTCCGCCCCACGCGCTTCCCAAAATTCGAATCTCGCAGAATCCGCGAGCAGCAGAACAACTTGTCAGACGGAGGATCTCCTCCACACCGTCACTCGGAACTTTTCAAGTACAGAAATTCACTCGACTGAAACCAAGAATGGATCAAGGCGACCGAAAAAGAAGTTGGTGTCGTTACTCAAGTTCTTGGATCCAGAGCCAGATACACTCATAGCACGAAAGCTGGGTCGGAAGAGTTCTCAACTCCTTCCCCACTCAAACCTCGATCCATTCGGGGGCTAATGATGAAGCTATGTACCTACGGTAGGGTCATGGACCTGTCCAAACTACCCTACCCAAGGACATCTCTAGAAGAAATCATCTGTCAATCGACTCAGAAGTGTTCCACTCGACAGACTCGAAGACACTCGACCATGAAGCCAACCACTCGACCATGAAGCCAACCACTCGATGGCTGGGAGATCTACGGTCACTCTGCATGCAAACGGTCGGTCATTGAGTAGCTTTTATGGTCATCATAGCACTTTACTTATGGCGTTATCAGTAAATCCCGACCTTAATGTACTTTAAACCCTATATAACTGAGGGCCGGAGGGGTCTGGCGAACTCTATATAAGCCACCCCCCTCCTCAGTGTAAAGGGTTCGCACCCCTGTAACTCATACACGCATAATCCAGTCGACCGCCTCCGGGCTCCGAGACGTAGGGCTGTTACTTCCTCCGAGAAGGGCCTGAACTCGTAAATCCCTTGTGTATACAACTACTCCATAGCTAGGATCTTGCCTCTCCATACTTACACCCTTACACTACTGTTAGACTTAGAACCACGACATCAGCTTCGTCAGATGGACCGGTAGGCTTAGATTGAGTTATGATATAATCAATGTTCTCGGCAGTGAGGAGAAACATAATCTTCCTCTTCTAGACAGTAAAATTTGAACCATCCAATTTACAAGATCTAAGTAACTCAGCAAACACACTGTTGGAAGCCATCAGAGGTGATGATTACCGTGGTAAAAATTCCAATCAGCACTTGTACTTCCACGTTGGCTAGTAGCAGCAAAAATTCCAAACAGCACTTGTACTACTACGTTGATTAGTAGCAGCAAACTCACGTGTGATTTGTAGGTTCCGAGCAGCCGGCAGTAGCTACGTGTAGGTTGGCTAGTTGTCGAAGCAGAGGATTTGGAGCAGCAACAAACTCTGCAGGTCTGATTTCCCGGCTGGTTGTAGACGAGCAGCCGGTCACGGCGTGGAGGACGAGGTGGGCGCGCGATGGGTACGGCGAGGCGGCGGTGGAGACGGCGAGAAGTCCGCTACTGCAGGGACGGCGATGCGGCGGTGGAGATGGCGAGGCTTCTGCCGCGGCAGGGACGGCGAAGCGGCAGTGGAGACGGCGAGGCGGACTCCCAGCAGAGACGGTGAGGCGGCGAGATCGGCCAAGCGAGGGTTTTCCGGATTGAGCGAGTTGTGTTCACGAGATCTAGGCGACTCTGTTCCAGACTTTGGGAGGAGTACGCAGCGGAAGTTGTTTCCTCCCAGGAAAATAGCATCAAAGGATGACGTCCTATTTCCTATCTCTAAAAAAGAGCCGTCAAAACTCTATGCAATTTGCTCTGATGCCAATGTTGAAAATAACATAGCATTAGTATGTTTGTCTACCGTTTAATTCCTCCGCCAAGTTCGTGGTGCAGCTCACAATGCGTATATGAGGCTAGAGGGTAGGGACATATTTATACTCATATTCCTGAATGTTCAAATCTATATCCAGATAGAATTCAGTTAGACTCCTAATCGAATTAACCAACCACAATCATAACTGATTATTTTCCGAGTCAAATTTCTTCTTATCCCTAAGCACATATATGTGAGATATATGCCACGTTTAAATAGTATATGGTTCCTATTTAAACGTGTAACTTATCAATCTACAGAGTTGAACCTGTAAATAGCCTAGCAAATTCCAAACCTATACTGTGCCCAGGCAATTAATTCCAGTGTACAAATACACGCTGTATTCCAGTATAGTTTGTACCCAGCTCCTTGAGTAAATTTTCTCAAGTTCAATTGCAAATATTTGTACCAATCATTCATACACCAATTCCGTATAATTTCATTCATCAACCAAATAAATGTAGTATATAATGTTTTGGAAGACACCAAAAATTCCTACAATTATCTGGTTCAAATTCAAGCTCACAAGAAAAATGTTCTATTCATTGATCATTGCGATGCCAGTGACTAGTCTTAGTCCGTAAATTTCAGTATTATCAGTGCTGTATGTCACGCCCCTAGATCAGGAGCTGACAAATTGATACCGAACATCACCAAATCCATGGATACAAGTGTTCCTAGTGTATGAATTAAATCACCAAACCAAAGTTCACAAAGGGACTACAATCCAGAGAAGAGAATCAAGGATGGGAAGAGCATAGAATCAAGGTAGGCAGCAAGAGAGGATCAGGGAGAGGGGATACACTCGTCTGGTACGAGGGAAGGGAGGAGCTGGAGGAGGAAGAAGGGCCAAGCCAAATCTATTCTGTTCGATGCCTCACTTCCGGTGTCGCTGATTCTTTTATCCTCTCCAGCGCCAACACAAGCCCAAGACCACCTGGGCCACGGCCCATGACAGCCAAGCCTTGTGCGGTTCTATGCACGTGTATGACATTACCACCCCCAAGAAACATCGCTTGTCCCCAAGCAATGGCGTGATCAGACTGCAACACCTTGTAGATCCCACCTCAGCCTTGAGATCATCTAGCCTCGACACAAACAGGTTTGCCGACTCCGAGTTGGCAATAATACCTGGGTCCCACGGCCACTCCAGATGAACACATCCTTTGGACGGAACAAGTCTTGAACTCAATGTATTCTTGTATACATCACCGGGATCCCAAATGAGTTGCTGATACGTGGTTGCATGTTCAGTTCCTTGTTTCAATGACATACTTGCTCCCACGCCAATGAAAAACATCATAAGATCACAAACTCTTCCATCGTCTAATTCTTGTGTGAGCTGCAGTAGCTGTAAGAAAATAATTGGCATGTTCCCTTCTACATGAATGTACTTGTCCATCTCCCTATATTTCTCTAAGGTCACAAACACCAGATCATGTGGAGGAAGAACTAGAAGAGCCAACTTTGCTGAAGTTGCATGATCCAAGATCACCAAAGGGGAAGTAGAAAAAATGTGTCCTGTATAGTACCTACTCACACCATCTTCCTCTGAAGGACCATAGTGATTGTATGATGCAACCATAACATGTATTCTCCTCTGGAGATGCACTAGTGAACCATTTTAATCAATTCCATACTGGCCAAAATCTTGACAATGAAGTATCTCACCCAACAAGTGATCAGTTGATGTATTATCATGAAAATCTGGACCAAAAATTGATTGCAGTTTCCCCAAAATAATTGCAGTCCTAAGAACAATCTTCCTAATTCCTGGGTCCCATTGCACAAAAATATCAATTGCTAGAACCAAATTTTTATTCTTCATTGCTAGAACCTCAAGCTGCACAAAATAGCACTTCCCTGCAACCTCTGTAGCTTTCCTACTTGTGTGCACCATTGTGCAGTACCAATGTACGGGAAGCAAGGGCACAACAAGAAGTATATCGATGGGAACAAACTGTATGTATGCTCTTGCAAATTCATACGCAACACTTAGCCTGTAACGCCCCGAGACCGACGCTCCAGAAGACTTCCAGCTATTTCGAGTTTCATCGTGTGATTTGTTTTATTTGTTGCATTCATCCTTGCATCATGTGCATTGCATCATGTCATCATGCCATCATATCATTAATTTTTAAAACCTCAACTAAATAAATTGTATGGATTTTTCGATCCATTTAAATCGAGGGACTCACATGGTGACTTCTCTTTATAACATATCCTCCAATATTAGGGAGCTATTTTAAATATTTCATTGTTTCGGAAATCACCTTAACACACTTGCAAAATATCCCAATGCCTTTATTATCTTAATTCTTGGTCTCCAACTTTACCATTTATTCTTTCATCATCTTCCGGAGCTCCACCAAAAATCTCAACATTTTGGCTACTCCTAAAGTCTAGACTCCATTCAAACTCCTTCGGTGCAAGTTAAATAATTTTAGATTTAACTTCTCCTATTTTGTTGGAACCATTTTTGTTGGGTTGGAAATATTCCGTAAAGCCTTACAAATATGTCCCACCATTTTTTCTTGTTCTTGGCCTTTTCTTTTAATTCTTTTGAATGCTCTCTATTTTTTTCTGCTAAAGAGATAGAGAGAAGGAGCCCAACAGCCTGGGCCTCTTGGACCTCCCAGGCCCAGCCGCCGGCCTCTAAGGCCCAGCCGGCGCCCTACCGACCGAACCCTAGCCCCGCTAGCCCGACTCCCTCGTCCTCTCGATCTCTCTCGATCTCCTCCCTCACGCCGCCATCTTCCTCTCCTCGTTCCCCTCTGCTGCCACCCACGCACACCCATCGGCCGATCCCCTCTCCCTCTCCTCCCTCGCGCCGCCAGAGGAGGCCCTCTCCTTGATCTCCTCCTTCCCCTCCTGTGTGCCTCCACCTCGCCCTTCCTTCTCCCCCGCGTCGCCATCGCCTCCCTCCGCCGTTCGCCTCCTGCAGCCCGAGCGCCTCGACTCAGCGCCGCCCCGCCATGGATGCCGCCCTGGACGCCGAGCTCCTCCGCATCACCCCTGCCTCGACCCTGCTTTGCCTCTGCTCCGTCGCCGGACTGCTGCCCTCCGTCGCGCCCATCCATCCTTCCATCTCCCTGTGCCGCGTCTCGACGGCATGGAGGCCCGAGCTTCGGCTGGGAGCAGCCGCAGCTACGTGGCGCCCCACCTCCAAACGGTCGCGCATCGATGGCCATGTCTCCGCCGCCTCCTGCCTAGTCTGCATCCCCGTCGCTCCTCCGTGGCCTTCTGCCCGAGCCACCACGACCACGTGCGCCTCCTTCATGGTTGCCGTGCTGTCATTTTTTTTCATGCCTCGTCCTGCTGCTGTTGGTGCCTCGTGAGCCGCCGATGTCCTCGAGCTGCTCTGTCCGATAGGGCTCCCCTCCAAGACGAGCTGGCTGCCCCGTTGGCCTTGCTGCCTTTGTCGTGGCCAAGTCAACCCAGACGCCCGGAGTCCATCTTTGGTTGCACACCAAGTCGGCCATGCCTTGCTGCCTCCTGTACACTGTTGGTCAACAGTGGATGCACGCCAAGTACTTCGACTACAGCCGGTGTGATTTTTGTCAAGTCCGACTACGACGTGCACGACTACATTCGATGTGGATTTCGTCAAGTACCCATTCGGATATGCCAAGTTCGACTACATGATGCGTCAAGTACCTCTACCATCGACCCATGGGCGTCAAGTTCCTCTCCGAAACATGAACCACTACTGTCGACCCGAACTTCTACGAACGGTGTACCATGACGAACATGTACGGCTACATGATGACCCGCCAAGACCTCGAACCACTACCATCGCGAGAACAACTACTTCCACTACCGTCGCCACGTGAACAACTACTTCCTCTACCGACGCCGTGAACGTCTACCTCCACGATGACCCGTGAACGTCTATGAGATGTACCACTACCGTCGACCCGTGAACGTCTACTTCCCTCTACGAACTCGATCCGCCCGAAACGCACGCTTCGAAGGTATAACACCGAGACGATGTTCGTGGACCGAATGCATGTTGTATGAGATGCCCGTTTTTGCATCGTGTCCGTTTGTCACTCGTTTCCATGCCACTATCCCGTGGGAACCCGGTAGACGGGATCACCCCACCATCTTCTGCATGTTTCGCACATCCGCACACTTGCTCTTTTGCACCGGTATCTCAATGAGTTATCGGATCATCGGAATGTTGCCGTGGCACCATTTTCATTATCGTTGCCGTGGCACCATTTTCGTTATCGTTGCCGTGGCACCCCTTTCGTTCCGCCATGGTGACCAAATGCTCCCTAACATGCTCATGTCAACATTTTCATAAAAATTGCATAAAACTTGCATATGTCATCCGCATCATGATAATAACAATTAAAATGCTTAAAATTGGTGTTGCTTTAAATTGCTAAATGCATATGGGGATTTACCGGATTTGTTGTTTTTATATCCGGCCCCATTTAAATTGTTTAGATGGTATTAGTTTATATTATGCTTCACCTCTTGCCATGTTTAACAACAGTTAATATTGTTGGGTAGCTTAAACGAGAGATAACTAAATAATTGATGTGGTGTTCCGTCAACATGCACCTCGTTGCATATTGAGCTCCACTTAACTTGTAGTATTGTTTGTTGCACTTTGCCATGCCATGCCTCATTAAACCGGACATGCATCATACTTGTTTGTGCATCATGCCATGTTTATGCTTGTTGTGTTTACTATGTTGTTTGTTTCTTTCCGGGTTGCTTCTCTCGTTAGCTTCGGTTTCGTTCCGGAGTTGTGAGGATTTGTTCGTCTACGACCGTTTGTCTTCTTCTTGGACTCGTTCTTCTTCCTTGCGGGATTTCAGGCAAGATGATCATACCCTCGAAATCACTACTATCTTTGCTATGCTAGTTTGCTCGCTCTTTTGCTATGCCAATGCTACGATGCCTACCATTTGCTTGTCAGCCTCCCAAATTGCCATGTCAACCTCTAACCCACCATGTCCTAGCAAACCGTTGATTGGCTATGTTACCGCTTTGCTCAGCCCCTCTTATAGCGTTGTTAGTTGCAGGTGAAGATTGAAGTTTGTTCCTTGTTGGAACATGGAGATGTTGTTCCTTGTTGGAACATGTTTACTTGTTGGGATATCACAATATATCTTACTTAATTAATGCATCTATATACTTGGTAAAGGGTGGAAGGCTCGGCCTTATGCCTGGTGTTTTGTTCCACTCTTGCCGCCCTAGTTTCCGTCATATCGGTGTTATGTTCCCGGATTTTGCGTTCCTTACGCGGTTGGGCTATAATGGGAACCCCTTGACAGTTCGCCTTAAGTAAAGCTCTTCCAGCAATGCCCAACATTGGTTTTACCATTTGCCACCTAGCCTCTTTTCCCTTGGGTTCTGCAGACTCAAGGGTCATCTTATTTTAACCCCCCCCCCGGGCCAGTGCTCCTCTGAGTGTTGGTCCGAACTAGAGCTGCCTGGGGCCACCTCGGGGAAACTTGAGGGTTGGTTTTACTCGTAGCTTGCTCATCTGAGTGTGCCCTGAGAAAGAGATATGTGCAGCTCCTATCGGGATTTGTCGGCACATTCGGGCGGTGTTGCTGGTTTAGTTTTACCCTGTCGAAATGTCTTGTTGTACCGGGATACCGAGTCTGATCGGAGTGTCTCGGGTGGAGGTCTATTCCTTCGTTGACCGTGAGAGCTTGTGATGGGCTAAGTTGGGACACCCTGCAGGGATTTGAACTTTCGAAAGCCGTGCCCGCGGTTATGGGCAGATGGGAATTTGTTAACGTCCGGTTGTAGAAAACCCGAAGTTGACCTTAATTAAAATACATCAACCGTGTGTGTAACCGTGATGGTCTCTTTCCGGCGGAGTCCGGGAAGTGAACACGGTGTTGGAGTTATGCTTGACGTAGGTTGCTATAGGATCACTTCTTGATCATACTCTTATCGACCATGCTTTGCCTTCTCTTCTCGCTCTCTTTTGCGATTGTAGCCACCATATATGCTAGTCGCTTGCTGCAGCTCCACCTCATTACTCCATCCTTCCTATAAGCTTAAATAGTCTTGATCTCGCGGGTGCGAGATTGCTGAGTCCCCGTGGCTCACAGATACTTCCAAAACCAGTTTGCAGGTGCCTATGTTACCGTGCAGATGACGCAACCAAGCTCAAGGAGGAGCTCGATGAAGATCTTGCCCTTTGTGTTGTTTCGTTCTAGTTGATCAGTAGTGGAGCCCAGTTGGGGTCGATCGGGGACCTTTGTCGCATTTGGGGTTCTTCTTTTATTTTGGTTCCGTAGTCGGACCTTGATTGTATCTGTATGATGTAATGCTTTATTCATGTAATTGTGTGAAGTGGCGATTGTAAGCCAACTATGTATCTCTTTCTCTTATGTATTACATGGGTTGTGTGAAGATTACCTCACTTGCGACATTGCTTTCAATGCGGTTATGCCTGTAAGTCGTGCTTCGACACGTGGGAGATATAGCCGCATCGAGGGCGTTACAAGTTGGTAATCAGAGCCTTCCCCGACCTTAGGAGCCCCACTGCTTGATCGTTTTTAGCGGCCGAGTTATGTCTAGAAAAATGTTTTGAGTCATTTAGGAATTATATATCGGAGAGTTTAGGAATTCTTTTTACTCCCCAGTCTCTTCATCGCTCTGGTAAGGCATCCTGACGTAGAGTTTTGACTCTTCTCTTCTCAAATTTCACTAAAAAATTTTAGGATCACGCGGGTATCTTGGAATCGTTCCGATGGTTTTATGATGAGAACATTGTCTTGGTGCCTCCTGTCAGGGGTTTAGTGGAAGTGTCCCGGGGAGTTGAGCTCTGAGGTGTTGTCATCATAATTTTATCGTTGCAGTTCTGGAATACCTGAGTTTAGTACGCCGACATCGAAAATATCTTTTATGCAGTTCGTTGGTGAGATAACCCCGATAACCCAGTACTGAGGTGAGTACGGGAGTATTGCCATGACTTGTATAACGGATGCTTTCCAAACGTTGAGGTAGATGGTTTCCGAAGGTTTCTTAGTTATGTGTTGAAGGATGGATACAGCTGGATGTAGGATTTGTTAGTTTTGTGTGAGATATTATGCTTCCCCTGTATCCCCAACACCTGATTGCATAACCGGAAAATTTCGGGAGTTTCATAGGTGGGAATTCAAGTAGCTCTTAGGATATCTTTCCAACAGATGTATGATATGAAATTGGGGTTCGACGTCTAGTGGTCCACCTATTCATGGTCGATTTTACAGTGGTCTCGTTGTGTCTTAAAGAGTCCTTGACTATGCCGACTCGGGGACGCTTCGTATGTCATGTGCACTGCCTTGTACATGATGGTGCTGTACGATCGAGCCCGTGTAGGCCCCACCACGAAAACTTCGGACGAAATCTCTATCATATGTTTGTTCCGGCTTATTTTGCAAGCCAATCCTTTGTTTTGTTTTGAGTTGTGGTATTCGAGTTGCTTCAATGTCAAATGTTGAATCCATACCTTTCCTAAATGGTGTTCTCATATTGCTATGTGAATACTAATCCTTCTTGATCATCGAGATTGTCTTGCCAATCCTTTTCAACCAGTGTGTCTCTCTTCAAGTGGATCCGATCATTCTCCCCATCCGCAAGATCAATTCTAAGTTTTTCTCAACGGTGTTCATTCCAACTGCCCCAAGTTGCCTTTGTTTTTCCCGCCCTCCCACCCTTTTTGTTCAACAACTCAGATATCTTAATCATGTATCCTTTTATTGATGGGAAGTCTCTCCATTCTTTTCCGTCAATGTTCTTATCTGGTGATTCTCATGAAGTTTCTAACGGAGCTTCAAGTTCGTCATTCTTCTTTCTTTCTTCTCCGGTGGATTCAAGTCAAGTTTTGTTGATCATACCTTTTTCCTCATTTCAATGTCTTCTCATACTGGTGCACCTCATTATAATTCTACTTCTCGCTATTTGTTATTCCGGAGTACTCAAGATATCTCGAAGATTTGTGTTTCCACTCTGCATTAGTTCAAGCTCTTTCGAGATTGGTATCTCATTCAAGTCATTTAATTCAACCGGTGCAACATCTCTTTTAAATCTTTTCAACGGTGCTTCTTTTGAGTGGGCCCTAACCCACAGGTCTTTTCCCAGGATCTTACCTGACTCTTCTATTTTCCTAGAGCTATCCTAAATTCTTCTCTAAGTTTGACGTAAGAATGAGTTATCATCAGTTAAATGCTTTTCTCCAAGATCTTTCAAATTCTTTTCATAGTTGGCTCAACCTCTTCGCTTTTGATTCTTCCGGTGTGCCTCAATAATTCTTGGTGGTGTTTCTCGTTGTCATTCTCATCATTTGAAGACCGAAGAAGAGTTTCTCTTTAATCTTGCTCTATTCTCTTCAAGATTCATGGTGCTAGCTTGTTGCCATCCTCTCATAATTGTTTTCGATTGTGAGAATCTTTTTCACCCATCAGGAGATATTCAAGAGTCTTCTCAGTTTGTCATCCGGAGTCCATCAATTCAGGTTTATTCATTCTCAGCCGTCAGTTATCATTCTCCTATCTTGCCGGTGCATCTATCGAATATCCTCTAATCAGTTCTTGATCTCTTTGTTCTCATGTATCTAGTTTGTCTCAAGCACCTTCGTTCATTTGCTAATTCTTACCGGTGATGCACCCCTACTTCGATCATTTTCAATTCTTACGGTGGTTCTTTCAAGATCTCTCTTCCTTGTTCATCATATCAATTCATTTGTTGTTCCAATCCTACCGGTGGTTCGTTGAAGACCTTCTCAAGTTTTGATATATCTATTTTAATCCTTTCTACGAGAATAAGTAGTATGCCAAATCCGTTGATTGTCGTCAATTTAATTGGTGAAGGATAAGCATAACATAATTCTTATTCTTGTTCATCCAAGTGATTAATTCTTTATTCCGGAGGCCCTTAAAATTCTCGGTTTCATTTGTTTCATCTTCTCTTTTTCCCGGAGTTCCAAGCTCTAATTATCACGGAGATCCATCTAAATCATTGCAAGGATTCACCTTGTGTTTTCAATTTCTCTTTCTTTTCATTCCTTTTGTTTACCGGAGTTCTTCATGGAGGTTCTACATGACGATTCATCAAGGATTTAATTCCTTCTCAAAGTTTTCATCGAGATTCTTTCCTAAGGAGCTCAAGCTTTCTTCATATGGTAATCCGGAGTGCAATTCTTTCTACCATATTTTGGAGGTGGTATTATGTCATTCTTGATAATTTGAGTTCATGTTCCATGATTCACATGTTGTTAAGAATGAGTTATTTTTAAATCCATCAACCTCGTTGTTGGAGTTATCTTGTGTCATATTTCACCTAAAAGCCTTCCATTGGGAATGTTGCTATTTGTGGTGCTTGCCAATGATCCAAGTTATCTCTTTATCATCTTGGTGGAAGAAGTTTTCATCTCTTCGTTGATCTCAAGCAAGCAATTGTTTCCGTTAGTGGCCGGTTGTCACCTCATAATTTTGAGATGTTTTCCATAAGCCCACTACAAGCTTGTGCTTTTCGTTGTTGATTTTCCAACAACTCCGTTCAATTCTTCTTGCAAGGATGCTTTCCAAACTCATTTGTGGCAGAAGTTGGCATTTTCTTCTCCATTCTGTTATTCCAATGATATATCTTCTATTATTTCTTTCGGAGGCATTGTGACGTTGCTCTTTTCACTCATCTTCTCAAATTGAGGATCGTGTTCTTTTCGTGCTTATCCATCTAACCGGAGTGTTGTGTCATCTCTTCAAGTTCTTTTCATCTTATCAAGTCATGCGTCTCTTTTCAATCGGAGTGGTGTCCGAATTTGTTCTTCCTTTGTTTCGTGTTTATCTTGTTTCAACCAGAGCGGGTTCAATTCCTTCCTTCATTGTACTCGTCATTCATAGCTTTGCAACCTCTAAGGTTAAAATGGTGTTCCTTGTTTCTATTTGTTCTACCGCAGTGCTCTCAATTGTGTTCTACTCCGTTGTGCTCTTTCTTTCAACTTTTTCAACCTCTCAAGGTTCTTTGGTTTCACTCTTTTGTCGAAGAAGCAACTTAGTTTTACCTCTTCTCTTCCTCTTCCATTTCTCTCCGGTGCCATCCTAGATCTCGGGACGAGATCCTCTTGTAGTGGTGGAGTGTTGTAACGCCCCGAGACCGACGCTCCAGAAGACTTCCAGCTATTCCGAGTTTCGTCGTGTGATTTGTTTTATTTGTTGCATTCATCCTTGCATCATGTGCATTGCATCATGTCATCATGCCATCATATCATTAATTTTTTAAACCTCAACTAAATAAATTGTCTGGATTTTTCGATCCATTTAAATCGAGGGACTCACATGGTGACTTCTCTTTATAACATATCCTCCAATATTAGGGAGCTATTTTAAATATTCCATTGTTTCGGAAATCACCTTAACACACTTGCAAAATATTCCAATGCCTTTATTATCTTAATTCTTGGTCTCCAACTTTACCATTTATTCTTTCATCATCTTCCGGAGCTCCACCAAAAATCTCAACATTTTGGCTACTCCTAAAGTCTAGACTCCATTCAAACTCCTTCGGTGCAAGTTAAATAATTTTAGATTTAACTTCTCCTATTTTGTTGGAACCATTTTTGTTGGGTTGGAAATATTCCGTAAAGCCTTACAAATATGTCCCACCATTTTTTCTTGTTCTTGGCCTTTTCTTTTAATTCTTTTGAATGCTCTCTATTTTTTTTCTGCTAAAGAGATAGAGAGAAGGAGCCCAACAGCCTGGGCCTCTTGGACCTCCCAGGCCCAGCCGCCGGCCTCTAAGGCCCAGCCGGCGCCCTACCGACCGAACCCTAGCCCCGCTAGCCCGACTCCCTCGTCCTCTCGATCTCTCTCGATCTCCTCCCTCACGCCGCCATCTTCCTCTCCTCGTTCCCCTCTGCTGCCACCCACGCACACCCATCGGCCGATCCCCTCTCCCTCTCCTCCCTCGCGCCGCCAGAGGAGGCCCTCTCCTCGATCTCCTCCTTCCCCTCCTGTGTGCCTCCACCTCGCCCTTCCTTCTCCCCCGCGTCGCCATCGCCTCCCTCCGCCGTTCGCCTCCTGCAGCCCGAGCGCCTCGACTCAGCGCCGCCCCGCCATGGATGCCGCCCTGGACGCCGAGCTCCTCCGCATCACCCCTGCCTCGACCCTGCTTTGCCTCTGCTCCGTCGCCGGACTGCTGCCCTCCGTCGCGCCCATCCATCCTTCCATCTCCCTGTGCCGCGTCTCGACGGCATGGAGGCCCGAGCTTCGGCTGGGAGCAGCCGCAGCTACGTGGCGCCCCACCTCCAAACGGTCGCGCATCGATGGCCATGTCTCCGCCGCCTCCTGCCTAGTCTGCATCCCCGTCGCTCCTCCGTGGCCTTCTGCCCGAGCCACCATGACCACGTGCGCCTCCTTCATGGTTGCCGTGCTGTCATTTTTTCATGCCTCGTCCTGCTGCTGTTGGTGCCTCGTGAGCCGCGGATGTCCTCGAGCTGCTCTGTCCGATAGGGCTCCCCTCCAAGACGAGCTGGCTGCCCCGTTGGCCTTGCTGCCTTTGTCGTGGCCAAGTCAACCCAGACGCCCGGAGTCCATCTTTGGTTGCACACCAAGTCGGCCATGCCTTGCTGCCTCCTGTACACTGTTGGTCAACAGTGGATGCACGCCAAGTACTTCGACTACAGCCGGTGTGATTTTTGTCAAGTCCGACTACGACGTGCACGACTACATTCGATGTGGATTTCGTCAAGTACCCATTCGGATATGCCAAGTTCGACTACATGATGCGTCAAGTACCTCTACCATCGACCCATGGGCGTCAAGTTCCTCTCCGAAACATGAACCACTACTGTCGACCCGAACTTCTACGAACGGTGTACCATGACGAACATGTACGGCTACATGATGACCCGCCAAGACCTCGAACCACTACCATCGCGAGAACAACTACTTCCACTACCGTCGCCACGTGAACAACTACTTCCTCTACCGACGCCGTGAACGTCTACCTCCACGATGACCCGTGAACGTCTATGAGATGTACCACTACCGTCGACCCGTGAACGTCTACTTCCCTCTACGAACTCGATCCGCCCGAAACGCACGCTTCGAAGGTATAACACCGAGACGATGTTCGTGGACCGAATGCATGTTGTATGAGATGCCCGTTTTTGCATCGTGTCCGTTTGTCACTCGTTTCCATGCCACTATCCCGTGGGAACCCGGTAGACGGGATCACCCCACCATCTTCTGCATGTTTCGCACATCCGCACACTTGCTCTTTTGCACCGGTATCTCAATGAGTTATCGGATCATCGGAATGTTGCCGTGGCACCATTTTCGTTATCGTTGCCGTGGCACCATTTTTGTTATCATTGCCGTGGCACCCCTTTCGTTCCGCCATGGTGACCAAATGCTCCTTAACATGCTTATGTCAACATTTTCATAAAAATTGCATAAAACTTGCATATGTCATCCGCATCATGATAATAACAATTAAAATGCTTAAAATTGGTGTTGCTTTAAATTGCTAAATGCATATGGGGATTTACCGGATTTGTTGTTTTTATATCCGGCCCCATTTAAATTGTTTAGATGGTATTAGTTTATATTATGCTTCACCTCTTGCCATGTTTAACAACAGTTAATATTGTTGGGTAGCATAAACGAGAGATAACTAAATAATTGATGTGGTGTTTCGTCAATATGCAACTCGTTGCATATTGAGCTCCACTTAATTTGTAGTATTGTTTGTTGCACTTTGCCATGCCATGCCTCATTAAACCGGACATGCATCATACTTGTTTGTGCATCATGCCATGTTTATGCTTGTTGGTTTACTATGTTGTTTGTTTCTTTCCGGGTTGCTTCTCTCGTTAGCTTCGGTTTCGTTCCGGAGTTGTGAGGATTTGTTCGTCTACGACCGTTTGTCTTCTTCTTGGACTCGTTCTTCTTCCTTGCGGGATTTCAGGCAAGATGATCATACCCTCGAAATCACTACTATCTTTGCTATGCTAGTTTGCTCGCTCTTTGCCATGCCAATGCTACGATGCCTACCATTTGCTTGTCAGCCTCCCAAATTGCCATGTCAACCTCTAACCCACCATGTCCTAGCAAACCGTTGATTGGCTATGTTACCGCTTTGCTCAGCCCCTCTTATAGCGTTGTTAGTTGCAGGTGAAGATTGAAGTATGTTCCTTGTTGGAACATGGAGATGTTGTTCCTTGTTGGAACATGTTTACTTGTTGGGATATCACAATATATCTTACTTAATTAATGCATCTATATACTTGGTAAAGGATGGAAGGCTCGGCCTTATGCCTGGTGTTTTGTTCCACTCTTGCCGCCCTAGTTTCCGTCATATCGGTGTTATGTTCCCGGATTTTGCGTTCCTTACGCGGTTGGGCTATAATGGGAACCCCTTGACAGTTCGCCTTAAGTAAAGCTCTTCCAGCAATGCCCAACATTGGTTTTACCATTTGCCACCTAGCCTCTTTTCCCTTGGGTTCTGCAGACTCAAGGGTCATCTTTATTTAACCCCCCCCCCCCGGGCCAGTGCTCCTCTGAGTGTTGGTCCGAACTGAGCTGCCTGCGGGCCACCTCGGGGAAACTCGAGGGTTGGTTTTACTCGTAGCTTGCTCATCTGAGTGTGCCCTGAGAAAGAGATATGTGCAGCTCCTATCGGGATTTGTCGGCACATTCGGGCGGTGTTGCTGGTTTAGTTTTACCCTGTCGAAATGTCTTGTTGTACCGGGATACCGAGTCTGATCGGAGTGTCTCGGGTGGAGGTCTATTCCTTCGTTGACCGTGAGAGCTTGTCATGGGCTAAGTTGGGACACCCCTGCAGGGATTTGAACTTTCGAAAGCCGTGCCCGCGGTTATGGGCAGATGGGAATTTGTTAACGTCCGGTTGTAGAAAACCCGAAGTTGACCTTAATTAAAATACATCAACCGCGTGTGTAACCGTGATGGTCTCTTTCCGGCGGAGTCCGGGAAGTGAACACGGTGTTGGAGTTATGCTTGACGTAGGTTGCTATAGGATCACTTCTTGATCATACTTTTATCGACCGTGCTTTGCCTTCTCTTCTCGCTCTCTTTTGCGATTGTAGCCACCATATATGCTAGTCGCTTGCTGCAGCTCCACCTCATTACTCCATCCTTCCTATAAGCTTAAATAGTCTTGATCTCGCGGGTGCGAGATTGCTGAGTCCCCGTGGCTCACAGATACTTCCAAAACCAGTTTGCAGGTGCCTATGTTACCGTGCAGATGACGCAACCAAGCTCAAGGAGGAGCTCGATGGAGATCTTGCCCTTTGTGTTGTTTCGTTCTAGTTGATCAGTAGTGGAGCCCAGTTGGGGTCGATCGGGGACCTTTGTCGCATTTGGGGTTCTTCTTTTATTTTGGTTCCGTAGTCGGACCTTGATTGTATCTGTATGATGTAATGCTTTATTCATGTAATTGTGTGAAGTGGCGATTGTAAGCCAACTATGTATCTTTTTCCCTTATGTATTACATGGGTTGTGTGAAGATTACCTCACTTGCGACATTGCTTTCAATGCGGTTATGCCTCTAAGTCGTGCTTCGACACGTGGGAGATATAGCCGCATCGAGGGCGTTACATAGCCATGCTTGATCTCTAATGATCTGACCATCTAAATCCCATTTCGGCCGTACGACCAATTCAGAAATGTATGTCCCATGAACAAATCATTCCCATATAGAAGCAGATCAGTACTAGCAATTTTGCAACAGCTTCCAAGCAAGTTCAGGTAATCACGATAAGACAAGTGTCCGAAACTCCCAGCCAATTGAGTGAACAATGCCTCGACAGATATAAAGCTGCAAGATGGACTGAATAGCATCGAAATTGTTCCAAACCGATAACCATGCTGAAGAGACCTGAGGGTCCAAGTGTCGTTGGCCTTATGCTTCATGGTACAAAAATATATTCCCAGCACACATATCTTCAAGAACTGTATAGTGCCCTGCACTATTGGATTTTCTTCAACAAGAGTACGCAGGACAAATAGGACATAATACTTGGTTCCCTTTCCAGGATCCCATGGTGAGTTGAACCATTCCTCACATGCAGAGCCATGCGAAAGCATTTGCAATACTGAATATTCAGTAAGCACCGGCATACATATTCCAGGCATATTTGTAGCATGTCGTGCAGACCGTGCATCAGATTTCCTCGGCATAGTGGCATACCCAGTAGATGGTGTCCAGGTGAGCATAGGTTTCCTAGATGGTGCCTCATTTATCAAACCCGCACCAGGAAAGCAATTCATCACCACAATAGCAGTGGAAGATCCCATTAATGTACCTTGAGGTGCTGGCCATGGGAAAGCTCGACAATCGCCTCCTCGGTCACACATGAAGAACGGGCATGGCAATGGCCGTGGCACACAGCTACCACCTATGCACATAACCAAAGAAGGGAACGGCCAAGTTGTGGGCCCATGCGCTTGCACCTGATGAGTGATACTCGGAGCAATGCGGGACATGAAGGTGCACGTCAGCTTGTCACAGTTGTTCTGGAGACATAACACCGAGCAGCTTGCAGGCACTATGCTGATGCAACCGGTGGAAGAAGGGAGGACGTCCTCGACCCCATGAGCCCTCCCGACGTCATTAGCAGTCGATGATGCGGTGTCACGGGCTGCCGCCTCACATATTGTGATGGATGTGATTGTTGCGGAGGCCGGAGCAGAAGTTAAATCCGATGGAGTTGGCAGAGAGACGACTTGTTCCAGCTCCACATGATCCGCCAGCTCCACACAATCCCAATCGACCACGACAGGTTCAGAGTTGGGCAGCCTGTGGACGCTGATCGATGATGGGGCGTGCTGGATGTCCAAAAGGCAGGAACCATCATAGATGCACCGTCCGTGCAGTGCACCCTTAGCTTGGCTCGCCTCCAGCCATGATTGGAACTCCACAAACACCTCCATGTGTGTCGATTTATGTGACACACACAGATCATGCACCCCATAGGCACCGAATAGCTCATCTAGTACCTCCTCTATTACATGGTAAAACAAGTGGGTGATGGTGATATGCAAAACACAGCTACTAGTCACCTCTGGTTGTATTGACATTTTGTCGAACAGGTGGTGAGCGGTGGAAAGGAACACCAAAATTTGAGGCAAATTTTCTGGAATTTTTTGACAAACTGGTGGGGGATCGAACAGCTCTGAATACCAACTGTCACGCCCCTAGATCAGGAGCTGACAAATCGATACCGAACATCACCAAATCCATGGATACAAGTGTTCCTGGTGTATGAATTAAATCACCAAACCAAAGTTCACAAAGGGACTACAATCCAGAGAAGAGAATCAAGGATGAGAAGAGCATAGTATCAAGGTAGGCAGCAAGAGAGGATCAGGGAGAGGGGTACACTCGTCTGGTACGAGGGAAGGGAGGAGCTGGAGGAGGAAGAAGGGCCAAGCCAAATCTATTCTGTTCGATGCCTCACTTCTGGTGTCGCTGATTCTTTTATCCTCTCCAGCGCCAACACAAGCCCAAGACCACCTGGGCCACGGCTCATGACAGCCAAGCCTTGTGCGGTTCTATGCACGTATATGACAGTATACTATTATTAAGGGAGAAGTGCTAATGTCTGGAAAGTACAGTTGGGTGAGTGCAGAAGACACAACGAACATGAGATCAGCTACGGTTATCTGTTGTGACTCTTGCATGCTTTTGGTTACCGACGATTACATGAGTTTGGACGCTGTAAAGTCAGCGACGAGTGATCACGGCAAATAGAAATTCAGGCTGCAGGTGAAAGAAGTATGCATGTTCCTGTATTGACAAACATACTAAAGCCTCGGGATTGATTGGGAAATAAATATTCAAGGTTTTCTCGCGTATGCAAAGTAATAATGTCAAAAAAACAATATCCTTGGAATCACTGAGAAAATATCTTTATTAAGCAAGGTAGATGAATATTTCAGTCTATAAAAAAGACTTGCCAATTCCACATTAACAATGGGAAAAAGAGAAACTGAAGAAAATTGGAAGTCCTTACAAACCATAAGGAAAGGGAAAATGTTCAAAAACAGCCGGATGATTTTGTGGCTTGGTCAGCCGCGTCCGGCACCGTGCGATCGCACGCCATCGTGTGGTGCGGCGCCTGTGTTCTTCATGTGACGTCCATAGTGACCCCTGAAGCTATGATTGTTAATTAACAGATTCTTTTTACTTGCACTTCTCACCTTGTGCTTAGCACGTCCCTACATATGTACGTGGGAAGCGGATCCTCTAACATCCAAAAGGGATGTCACGTAAGCTACAGTAACCGTGACATCCCAAGAGAAAGCACACAGCAAGAACTAAACCAGGATTTTAGAACATCATATTATTTACGTTGATTGTGGGTCTTTGTTGGATTATGGTACTCGCAAGCACAATGGAGTCATGATTTGCTTAGATATAGCAATGCTTAGAGTAGGGTCCTTGACACCTCTGCAAGCGTCGTGGCTGTCGAAACATATATACTACCGCAACATCATCGGATTAGCCGAGTTGTTGTCGTAGCATCATTGAAACAATCGTGCCATTGTGGCAGCACTGCAACGGCCGGGAAGCATGCCGTCGAAGCAATCAGGGCTTCGTCGCAGCATCGCCATGGTCATTGAAAGAACGTCGCCGTCACGGTTCGTCACGACATAGTCGTGGGTGTTGGAAGCATGTTGTCGTAACATCATGGAAGCAGCTGGCTCGCCATCGTAGCATCGTTGTGACTGTCGAAGCACCCATCGCGGCCGTCAAAGCACGCCGATGCAACATCACCGAAGTATCCCGGGTTGCCGTCGTAGCATCACCGCGGTTGTTGAAGCACCCACCATTGTGTGGCCGAAGCATGCCGTCACAACATCATTGAAGCAGACAATTTGTCGTCATAGTATCGCTGCAAGTGTCAAAGCATGTTGTCGCAACATCGTCGAAGCAGACAGGCTACCGTCGCAGAATCGCCGCGACCGCCGAAGCACGTCATCGCGCCATCACCACGGCTATCGAAGCATGTGCTAGGTTTTCGTCGAAGCCCTCCTCGTAGCATCACCCCAGGCTGCCATTGCAGAGATGGTCGTCCAGCGTCGCAGCACTGCTAGCGCCCTTACTCTAGGCCCGCAACAGTCGAACAACCCTTTGCGACACTGTCGTCTCGTCTTCCAGCGCGTCTACCCTCGTATGCAGCATATGCAGCAGCCACTCTGCCGATTGTTTCGAGGGCTCTTGGGTCAATGACATCACGGGTGAGCTATCCTTCACGGCTCACCTGCAACTCATACACTTGCAACATGCCTTGGCGACGATCCAAAGGAATGTATCGGAGGATGATGTCTTCTACTGGCCCTGGAGTGTCACGGGTTCATATAGCGCAAAATCCACCTACAGTATGCTATGCCAGGGCATGACTCGGTTCGCCACCGCTCAATGCATTTGGAGCAGTTGGGCGCCTCTCAAGTGCAAAATTTTTGCGTGGCTTGCCTCTCGATACCGGCTATGGAATTCGGACCGACGTGCGAGGCATGGTCTCCAAGATACGACTTCGGCATGCTACACTTGCTGAGAGGAGGACACAACAGACCATATCCTCGCTAGATGCGTTTACGCGAGGCAAGTTTGGAGTGGTTGCTTCCAGTTGCTTCAAATCAACATCCAAATCCCAAGCCTCGAGGATACATTCATGGTGTGGTGGGACAAGCGCGGAAGTCCTTCCATGGAAAGCTCAAGAGAGGGTTTGATTCGCTCGTCATCTTGACCGCGTGGCACCTATGGAAGCAGAGGAACGCTCGGGTGTTCAACTGCAATGACCAAGTGCGCTCGGACACTAACCTTGTTCAGCTCATCCATGAGGAGATCAAGCTTTGGAAGAAAGCGGGTCTAGGAGTTGAGGGTTTAGATCCTTTCGTGAGAGAGTAGACTTTTTTTTTTGAGTCGGAGTTTCCGTGTAGGCTTTCTAGTCTCATCGCGAAGTCTTGTACAACATTTTCTCCCCTTCTATATAAATCCACCTACAACATTTTCTTGTAGGCTTTCAAGCCTTTGGCGTACTCTAAAAAAAAAACTCTGCCGATTGTATTTGAATTAGCTCGTGGTGGTGCACGAGCATGGATGACTTGCTATTTTTCTATTAAAAAATGGGTGACTTGCTACGTAACAAATACTAGATGACTTTGCTGCTTAGCTGAACAAGAAGCACTTCGCCTGTCATGCATGTGTGCGTGGCTGTTTGTGAAAGCAGTACTCGCGACCCGCACTCTCGAAAAGAAATGAATCGAACAGGCTTGAGACGTGGATCGAACGGCTTATAATACGGGCTGCCAGGACGATCGAGTGGCTGCCGACCCGGCTGATCCCACGCGCAGATCAGCCGGATGATTTCTAGCATGCGCCTAAGGAAAGGCCCTTCGAAAGATACAAACCATAAGGAAAACTGCAGCAAGTTCAGTTCGACACCAGTCATGCATGCCAGCAGATAAAAGACACAGGAATCACCAACCAATTCGCATTCTCATTGCAAAATTGGATCTACATAGTACATGCAATCAACATAGAGAAATAGGTAAGACGATAGATACTAAATTAGATTAGATGCAACGATGATTAGCCACAATACTAAATTGTCATGATAATATCTTTGGCCGCTTTCAGTTCGGCAGGCAGGAAGCTAGCAGCCAGCTCCTTGAGAACTGATGGGCAGCTATTCTTGAGATGCTCGTAACCATCACTTGCCATCATCGCCTCCAAATTGGAAGGAGAAGCGAGGAAATCAAAGCAGGCATCCTTGATGCTACGGAAGCCGTGCTGCTCTGCTAGAGCCAAACTAGTCGCCACAATGTCAGGGTTGATGAGGTTGCACATCCTCTCTTCGCATATCACCTTCAGCCCCTCGATATTGTACCTGTCTGCTGCAACAAGTAGATGGCCAGCCATCACCGCTTCTCTCCGTGCTTCACATCCATCGGTCATCTCAGCAACAGGCTCATACTCGTCTGTGTATATGAAGTGGAGCAAGGCCTTGAACACGTCACTTTCCATGTCACTAATTTCTATCGGACCGCCGGCTTTCTCCTTCGTGCCGCCAAAGAGCTCCGCTCTGAATACGGATGACCGAGCGGCGATCGAGCACGACCCTATGAGCCGAGAAACTCTCCCCGCCGACATGAAAGGTCACGTCGGCTCCATCCATGCTCTTCAGTAGGTCTCCAAGATGTTGATGCAAGTTTCTTGAAGGAACCAAGATAAGCCGATCACCTCTGTGGATATTCTTCACGACAGTAACATGGCACATGATGCTGACACTGTCGTTGCTTAGTCTACTTGGATTCTCAAGATAAGCTCTGCCGACAAAATCACTGAAACCCTTGCATGAGCCTTTGCTAGAGAAGATGCGTTCGCGAGTGATCTTGCTTCTTGTATGCGCTGGTACCCCATCCTTGTCAAGCAAAGTAATTTTAAATTTCGCCCTCACGTCCGTGGCAAAACCAGAATCAAGAGCCAGAAGAACAGATACGCAACCGGCTTCATACTGTGTGATGTCGCAGCCGTTTGGGTAGAACCGCAAAACCCAGTCGTAGCCTCCAACACTGAAAGGGGCAGATTTCACGCAGTTGCCAGGCCCGATCATCAACTTGATTCTTGAGTAGTCGTCTACCTTGATCACATATGACCTTTTATCAGACCCCGCTGCAAGGTCAGCGGGAAGATCGGGAAGCTCTGACATTCTTGTCGTCTCTTGGATTGCACTCCGATGGAAGAACGGCGACAATGAGAGATTCCCTGCGTCTATATACTACCGTGGGAAGTTCGATCGGTCTGTCTCGAAGCAAATAAAAGGCAGATATATACACATGCCAAATAAGAACTCTAGATCTTTGGGTCGGCATTGTTTTCTACCATTCAAACCGAACAGATTATATGCCAAATAAGAATCCTAACCAAGGAAGATTGGGATAGCTATCTTCGGATGCGTATCAACGCTGATCTCCGGGACGGGTTCGAGTCCGGCCCATGCACGACGGCTTTCATGGGCGTGGAAAAACTCAACTAGCGCGTCTGTATTTTTACGGGGTACGTTAACGCCAGAACCCATATTGCCACTTGTCGAGTATAAGGATTATTAGAAAGTATAGGATAGACTAGGATTTGGTCATGCCTTGTCTTGTACTTCAAGTTGGTTTTTATACTCATATATATATGCCCACGAAGCTCAAGCAATACAACGAACTATTCCACCAAATTCCTTTCTCCCTTCTAACATGGTATCTATCGCAAGTCGATCCTAAACCCTAGCCGCCGCCGCTTCCGCACCTGCGTGCCGCCCCTGGGGCGGTCAGCCTCCATGACCTCCGCCGAGGGCCGCGTCGCCCGTACCTAGGGTTCGTCCGCCGGTCGTGTTGACCGGCTGCCCTATAGAGTCTTTTTCCCGAGCCCTTGCTCTGGATTTTTTCGCTTTCTCGCCGGTCGTTTTGATCAGCGTCTTTCTTTTTGGTTTTCCGATCTATGCTTGATCGGTTTGCGTCGCCCACCGTCGCCATCGACCCCGAGCGCCTCTACTCCGACCACAGCGCGACCAGTCGGCCTCTCCTCTGACCCGGCGGCCACGCGCGCCGAGGTGGCCCGTCAGGGCCAGCCGCCGTCCGCGCGTCGGTCCGCCCGTCGCCTGCGCCGTCCGTCACCGCCTTACTCCGACCGGGACACCTGCATCGCCCCGACCCGGCGGCCTCGCGCCATGCAACGGCTAATCATAGCGGTCGCTTGCGCGCCGGCTCGCCCATCGATCCACATCATCCGCGTCTGCCACGTCTGCACGGCGGCCCGGCGGTCTACCTCGTCGGCCTCGTTCTCGGCTGCGTCGGGACGGCTGTGCCAGGCTCGTCGGCTGCCTCAACTCGGACGCTAGTGCTCCGTTGGTCGCTTGGGCCTTGCTGCCCGGGTGCCGGCGTTGCTTTGGCAGCCCGGGTGCCGATGCTCACAAGCTCGTTCGCACGATGTCCCGCGCCGTCCATCGTCGCCGGCCTCATCCCGGACTCCTCCGCCACCACTCCTCCACCGAGCGGCGTCCCCAACCTCGCGCGCGATCGGCTTGATCACCCGCTCGCCGCCGCGATCCGCCTCCTCTACGCCGCACAACCGACCTGGCCCGTTGGTGACGCGCGTCTCCGCAGGTCCCGTGAAGATCGTCCTGAGTACCGCGCGCCTCTCCACCGATCGAGCATCGGGCTGCCGCTGCGTCGCCCCATCGGGCCGAGCGCCGCCGCCCCGTGGTTCTCCTCGCGGCTGCATCGACTCGTGCGTCGCTGCTGCGTCGCCCCTTCGGGCCATAGTGCCGCGATACGCGGTCCCTGCCGCCGCCCCGAGGCCGTCCACAGCGACTTCCTCGACACCGGCTACCCCGACTCGACATCGACCACGACATTCTTCACACGGCTACCTCGACCACGGATCCACCACCCACGCTCTCGGCTACATCGAAAAACGGCACAAAGGGCTATCGCTTTGCTTGAGCAACCTCGTCGGTTTCCACTTCAGTCACGACTTCCGCGATGCGTTGACCGTTATGACTGTGGGGGGTGTCCATCAGCTTGCCTTCGGATTCTTCTCCAGTCTCACCGTCTGTGTCGCTATCGTTGTGACTGCGGGGGGATGTTGAGTATAAGAATTATTAGGAAGTATAGGATGGACTAGGATTTGGTCCTGCCTTGTCTTGTACTCTAAGTTGGTCTTTGTACTTCTATATATATGCCCACGAGGCTCAAGCAATACAACAAACTATTCCACCAAATTCCTCTCTTCCTTCTAACACCACTGATAAGTGAAAATTGCTCGCGAGTAGCTACGGGTCAAAAATTACTGGGCAAATGCCCTTGCGGGACTCGCCCTGCTCTGACTTACTTTAGCCCGACACCCCTCTCGATCCCGCTCTCGTCCATGGTGACTTCGCTCTAACCCGGCATTGCCGCCACGCTGCTGTCGCCCGGCTTCTCTCGCCTCCAGCTCGACATTGCGCCGCCCAACTTTTACAGACTGCCATCTGTTGCCCAGCCTCCACTTGGATGTGTCTAATTACCGAAACTATTTTTATAAGGAAAGGTGCATGTTTGCCTCTAATTTCATTTATATGGAACTGACAAACTAACTTAGGATCAGTTTGAGTGAAGGGGAACTGGGAAGACCTTGTTAGAATATTCAGTTTAGCTCTTATTATAATGAGTAAAATGCATCCGCGGTCACTGTATTTATGTCGAAAGCTCACTTTGGTCATTGTACATAAAAATACGGTCAATACGGTCATTGAATATGACTTGAGGTGATTATACTCATCGTATAGTTTCGTATTTTGCCTACTTTGACCAGTCAAACTGCCTACCCTCTATACCTTTATGTGGGTCCCACCTGTCAAATACACATGCACACAATCGCAGACAACACGGGTGCACAGTTGCATACACTCACACACAACACGCACGCAGGCACACAGCTAGCAGCCTAGCACATACTGTGGCATGCATACATGACACATCGGAGGCCACCGGGTCGTGCTCCGGCAGCCGCGCTACCGTGGTGTGGGTGCATGATGAGAGCGACCATGTGGATATCTCCACTATCGTTCATGTAGCCATCTCATGCAAACAGAGAGTTGGCATGGGCTGCGTCGCCTCGTCTCGCAGCTCATGTATATCCGCCGGCATCGATCTGTATTGCGACGCGGCGAGCGCTCGTGAGACCTAGTACCGGATGACCGGCAGCACGACGTGCACCCCGGCACTGTCCAATCCCACTAGCCATGCCAGGCGGCTGCTGCTTGCTGTGCACGCGTACTGAGCTTGCTTGCGTATGTACGTGTAAGTTGAGAATGGTGAGAGGCTGTATAGGTGCGCCAAGCTGCCGCTGGCTGCGTGTGAACCGGACGCTGAAGGCCCGGAGATACATGGCCGAGGTGAGCACGTGGAAGACATTGTTAAATTGTGATCCAAATTCTAGTACCGGGTTGACTAGACGTAGTACAACCGGTGCGGGCCTTTGCGTTGACGTCGACGCGTACGAGTACAACTTGTTCACTTGTCCTCTAAGGACTCTCATGTATTGCCCTCTTATATACCCCATGTAGTCGCACCTCAGACGGCCTGTCGTCTCGTGCTTGTAATACTCCTCCATCATAGTAATTGCGCCTTCGTGCGTCCGTGGTTTTCTTCCGCAAGGGTTTCCACGTAAAAATCCGTGTCTCTCTGTCTCGTTTATTTCTCGTTATTATTTAACAAGTGGTATACAGAGCCAAGTTACAGAAACGAGATTTGAGACGAGATTTAGGGTTTGCGGCGTGTTCGCCGCCGCCGCAGATCGCCGAGACCGACAGGTTTTTTTTGTCGCTGATCCGTTTCCTACCCGAGCAGTCACCGAGACGGACACATACTTCGGCTGCCCCACTGCCAGTCAAATCACCAAGTCGCCAGACCAAGCTTTTCCGCTGCAGCCGTTCTTGACCAAGTCGTCGAGAGATCCGCCGAGCCGCGCGTTGCTGCAGCTTGTTTTTGCCGGTTGGGTTCGCTTCAAGTCCCGAGGCAGCACGGACGATCTGATTGCTACCGCTCCACATCATCTCTGGTTGAGTACTACTTCTAGTCATGTCAGGCATCGATCGGCTTGTACTACTTCAACTAGTGCTAGTCACGTGGAGGCTACAGTGCACATTGGTTAATCCTGATCTACTCCCGGCTACGTCCATCACCCGTACAATATTCAGGTGCTATTTATCTTATCTTTTGTCTGTTCCGCATATTCTGTCAAGAATTTTTCTACGGGCTTGTACTACTTTGTGTACACAGATTTATCGACTCATAGCATTCATGAAGTACGATCTTCCGCTGTTGGACCGTGACACAAGGTTTACCCTATGGCAAGTCAAGATGCGGGCGTTGTTGGCACAGTCCGACTATGATGAAGCACTGGATAGTTTTGGGAAGAATAGAATTCAGGACTGGACTGATGAGGAGAAAAGAATTGATTGTAAGGCTTTGTCAAAAATTTAACTCCATTTGCATAATAATATTTTGCAGGAAGTTTTGAGCGAGAAAACTGCCGCCGCTCTATGGTTAAAGCTGGAAGGGAATTGCATGACTAAAGATCTCACCAGCAAGATGCATCTGAAGCAAAAATTATTCTGCATAGGTTACCCGAGGGAGATAGTGTTTTGAATCATATTTCAGAATTTAAAAAGATCATATCTGATCTAGCTGCAATGGAGGTTAAGTATGAAGAGGAAGATACTGCTTTAATGCTACTTTGTTCATTGTCAAGTTCTTATACCAATTTTAGAGACACCATATTATACAGTCGTGATACTCTCACGCTTAATAAAGTTTATGAAGCTTTGAACTCTAAGGAGAAGATGAAATTAATGGTGCCTCATGATGGTTCAAGTTCATCCCAAGCCGAGGGATTATCTGTTCGTGGCAGGACAAAGGAGAAGAACTCCAATAATGGAAACAGAGGCAAAAGTAAAAACGGCTACAGGGGCCGGTCGCAATCCAGAGACAAGAAGTATTGCAGGTATTGCAAGAGAGACGGACATGACATCTCTGAGTGTTTCAAGTTGCAGAACAAGGAAAAGAGGAAAGGTAACAAACAAGGTGAAAATTCTGCTAACGTTGCTCGTGATGATAGTTCCGATGATGCTCTTGTCGTTATTGCTGGATGTGCTGAGACCAATGATGAGTGGGTACTTGACACTGCATGCACTTTTCATATGTGTCCACATAGAGATTGGTTTAATACTTTTGATTCCACTACTTCTGCTGGTTCCGTTTTGGGTTTTGATAATTCACCATGCAAGATTGAAGGCATAGGTTCTATTCGAATCAAGATGTTTGATGGCATAATCAGAACTTTGACAGATGTTCGGTATATTCCGAAGATGAAGAGAAATCTTATTTCTATGAGTGCCCTTGATGCAAAGGGGTACAAGTATTCAGGTGGAGATAGTGTTTTGAAAGTCACCAAAGGTTCCCTTATTGTGATGAAAGGTGACTTAAGTTCGACCAATGGTCTTTATTACTTTCGAGGTTCTACCGTTTCAGGTAACGCTACTCCAGTTATTTCAAAAAATTCTGATTGTGATGCTGCTAACCTTTGGCATATGCGTCTTGGACATATGAGTGAACTTGGTTTAGCAGAGCTAAATAAGAGAGGTCTTCTTGATGGATATGAACCTGGTAAATTGAAATTTTGTGAGCATTGTATCTTCGGCAAGCACAAGAGGGTGAAGTTCAATACTTCGACTCATACAACTGAAGGTATTCTTGATTATGTGCATTCTGATTTATGGGGACCATCTCGCAAGAAGTCACTAGGTGGTGCTAGTTACATGCTGACTATTATTGATGATTATTCGAGAAAAGTTTGGCCTTATTTCTTGAAGCATAAATATGAAGCATTCTCAGCTTTTAAGGAGTGGAAGATTATGATTGAAAGACAAACTGAAAGGAAGGTAAAAATACTTCGCACTGATAATGGTATGGAATTCTGTTCTAAGCAATTTAAGAATTATTGCAAGTCTGAAGGCATTGTCAGACATTACACCGTTCCTTATACTCCTCAACAAAACGGTGTTGCTGAGCGTATGAACAGGACCATTATTTCCAGAGCCCGTTGCATGTTGTCCAATGCAGGTTTGCATAGGCGTTTTTGGGCTGAGGCCGCTTCCACTGCTTGTTATCTCATTAACCGTTCACCATCTATTGCTCTTAATAAGAAAACTCCAATTGAGGTATGGTCTGGTTCACCTGCTGATTATTCACAGTTGAGAGTTTTTGGTTGCACTGCTTATGCTCATGTTGATAATGGAAAGTTGGAGCCTAGGGCTGTTAAGTGCATCTTTCTTGGTTATAAGTCTGGTGTTAAAGGTTTTAAATTGTGGAATCCTGAAACCCAGAAGGTTGTTATTAGCAGAAATGTTATCTTTAATGAATCTGCTATGTTACATGATGTTCATCTACTAATGTTCCTGTTGAGAGTGAACAGCAGCCTACTATTCAGCAGCCTACTGTTCAGGTGGAGCATGTTATTGAATCAGGTGATACATCTGGTAATGAAATTGTTGATGCACATGATGAACCCGTCGTTGATGATGAACATGTCACTCCCACTCCAAATCAGCCTATTGTTCCACCCAGTTGGAATCTTGCACGTGACAGAGTTAGACGGGGTATTAATAAACCTGACAGGTTAATTGAAGAGTGCAATATTGTTTCTTTTGCTTTATCTGTTGCAGAAGAAATTGAAGGTAATGCTGAGCCTTCTTCATATTCCGAGGCTATTATTTCTGGTGATAGTAATAAGTGGATGACCGCTATGCATGATGAGATGGAATCACTTGAAAAGAATGGCACTTGGGATTTAGTAAAATTGCCTAGAGAGAAGAAACCTATTCGTTGCAAGTGGGTTTTCAAGAGGAAAGAAGGTGTTTCTCCTAATGATGAGACAAGATATAAAGCAAGGTTAGTTGCTAAAGGTTATAGCCAGATTCCAGGTATTGACTATAACGAAGTCTTTTCTCCTGTTGTGAAGCATAGCTCTATTCGCACTTTACTCAGTATTGTTGCCATGCATGATCTTGAGCTTGAACAATTGGATGTTAAAACTGCATTTTTACATGGAGAATTAGAAGAGGATATTTATATGGAACAACCTGAAGGTTTTGTTATTCCTGGAAAAGAAAAGCTTTTCTGTAAGCTAAAGAAATCTCTTTATGGATTGAAACAATCCCCGAGACAGTGGTACAAGAGATTTGACACATTTATGCTCTCTCAAGGTTTCAAAAGGTCTAATTATGATAGTTGTGTTTATTTGAAAACTGTCAACGGTTCAACTATTTATTTGCTTCTTTATGTTGATGATATGCTTATTGCTGCAAAGAGTATGTCAGAGTTTAATGAACTAAAAAAGCAATTGAGTAATGAATTTGAGATGAAGGATTTGGGTGCAGCAAAGAAAATTCTTGGCATGGAAATATCCAGAGATAGACCATCTGGAAAAGTATATCTAAGTCAGAAGGGATATATTGATAAAGTTCTTCGTTGTTTTAATATGCATAATGCCAAGCCGGTGAGTACACCGTTAGCTGCACACTTCAAATTGTCATCAGTTTTATGTCCTAAGTCAGATGCAGATATTGAGTACATGTCTAGAGTTCCCTATTCAAGTGCAGTTGGTTCACTTATGTATGCCATGGTTTGTTCTCGTCCGGATTTATCTTATGCATTGAGTGTTGTCAGTAGATACATGGCTAATCCGGGAAAAGAGCATTGGAGAGCAGTTCAGTGGATTTTCAGATACCTGCGTGGTACTTCTAATGCTTATTTACAGTTTGGGAAAACTAGAGATGGACTTGTTGGTTTTGTTGATTCTGATTTTGCTGGTGATTTGGATAAGAGAAGATAACTCACAGGTTATGTTTTCACCATTGGTGGTTGTGCTGTGAGTTGGAGAGCAACTTTGCAGTCTATTGTGGCTTGTTCCACTACTAATGCCGAGTATATGGCTATTTCTGAGGCATGCAAAGAAGCTATCTGGTTGAGAGGTTTATACACTGAGCTTTGTGGAGATTCATCTTGCCCTACCGTATTTAGTGACAGTCAAAGTGCCATATATCTTACAAAGAATCCAATGTATCATGAGAGGACAAAGCACATTGATGTCAGATTCCATTATATTTGAAATGTTGTTGCTGAAGGCAATTTGAAGGTATGCAACATAAGTACTCATGATAATCCCGCTGATATGATGACAAAGCCAGTTCCTACCAATAAGTTTGAGCTTTGCTCAGGCTTAGTTAGTATTTCTCACTAGTCCTATGGACTTTGACGCACAAGGTGTTTATGCTGATTTGGACGGAGTTATTCACTTTCTTCGACTACTGGAGGGAATTTGGCTCAAGGTGGAGATTGTTAAATTGTGTTCCAAATTCTAGTACCGGGTTGACTAGACGTAGTACAACCGGTGTGGGCCTTTGCGTTGACGTCGACGCGTACGAGTACAACTTGTTTACTTGTCCTCCAAGGACTCTCATGTATTGCCCTCTTATATACCCCATGTAGTCGCACCTCAGACGGCCTGTCGTCTCATGCTTGTAATACTCGCGCCTTCGTGCGTCCGTGGTTTTCTCCCGCAAGGGTTTTCACGTAAAAATCCGTGTCTCTCTGTCTCGTTTATTTCTCGTTATTATCTAACAGACATGGCGTGAGGGCTCAGACCTGAGAGACAGCAGACGACGCGTTGGCGAGGCAGGACTCTACAGGTTGCATGGCGAGGTACCGGAGAGATTTGGGCGTGTAGATGGCTGCAATGCATGTGTGTTGCGTGCACCCGTGCTGCTGCATGCTGCGTGTTGGAGTGTTTGACAAAAAACTACCACAATTGAGGTTCGCGTCCCATAGAACTACCACTTTTAAAAAAGTGACTGGTAACTACGAAAAAATTGAAATCTCGTGACTAAAAACTACCATTTTTGAAAAATGGCCAGTTTAGAAGATTTAAATGTGTTTATGACATGCAGGGCCCGTTTGTCAGGGCTGATGTGGCAGGAAAGTCAACTCCATTATTCCATAACGTTAAGTTGACCGTTATGACAGGGGGGCCCACATGTCATTCTTCTTCCTCCTATCTCTCTGGCATTTTGACAAACACTTTCAGTGCATGGAGGGAAGCAGGTGAGCTTCACCGTCGCACCAGTTGGCGGCCGAGGACATCGGCGAGGTGTGGTTGTTGGCCATGGCGGATAGCTATGGCCGGCTCGGTCGAATTCGCGTCATCGCGGCTCGCCCTCCTCGTCTTCACACGGCCGCTGCTCGCGCTCGCCGTAGCGGCCCGGCTCCTATTCGCCGATGCCCCACGCGGCAAGGAATCAGCCGCAGCAGGGAGATGCAGTCGTCGGTAGTGGGTACTGCTCGCTGCCCAGCCGGTCCACGGCGTATGAGAGCTTTGCGTCGTCGTAGAATGTGTGCGGGCTCACGACGACTCTGGCGTACAGGTCCTCCTCGTCGTCGACGGCGTCCTCCTGCTGCAGGAAGGAGGTGGGGAAGGGGAGGCAGCGACCCGTGACCAGGTTGGGCACGTGCGTGGGCTCGAGCAGCGAGGAGAAGCAGAGGAGCACGAGCAACGCCGACACGGCGCCCGCCGCGAAGACGAGCGCGTTGTGGACGCGGCCGGCAAGCGTGCGGCCTGTGCGCCGGGGCGGGCGGGCGGCGCGGCGGTGGCAGGGTGGAACAAGCACGCAGGGTCGCGGATTTCTCTGGTATGTGTCAGTCGGTGCTCCGGGCGCGGCGGCTCTACTGCTGGTAAGGTGTTTGTTGAAATGCCGAAGAGAGAGGGAAGGAAGAAGGTGATGCTGACATGCGGGATCCACCTGTCGTAACGGTCAACTTAACGGTAAAAAATAAACGGAGTTGACTTTCCCGCCACGTCAGCCCTGACAGACGGGCCCCGCATGTCATAAACACATTTAAATCTTCTAAACTGGCCATTTTCTAAAAGTGGTAGTTTTTAGTCACGAGATTCCAATTTTTTTGTAGTTATCAGTCACTTTTTTAAAAGTGATAGTTCTGTGGGATGCGAACCTCAATTGTGATAGTTTTTTGTCAAACACTTCGTGTGTTGCATGCTTCTGTGTAAAAGAACATTACTATGCAAACGAACACTAAAATGTTTCGGTTAAGATTGCTTAAGCGTGCGGGTTCCCACCCTGAGATCTCAGGTTTGATCCGGTGCATTTTAATTTACTTTGTTTATTTCTACCTACTGACAGGTTGGACCCACATAAAGGTAGAGAGAGATTGTTGGCTGACTAGGCTGCATTATGTGCCATAAAGGTAGTTTGACTGGTCAAAGTAGACAAAATACAGAGCTATATAGTGACCAGTGACCGTATAATCATCTCGAGTCGTATTCAGTGACCGTATTAATCGTATTCTTATCTACAGTGACCAAAGTGAGCTTCCCACACAAGTACAATAACCACAGATGCGTTTTACTCTATTATAATCTAAACATGACTTGTCTCTATTCCCTCCGGCATCTATCTTAGGCCTCTTTTGGTTCATAGGATAGGATTATCATAGGAATAGGAATCTTGTAGGAAATGAGATGGCATGTATCTCAAATCCTATGAGTAGGAATAGGAAACAAGATATCATTTGGTTGACACCAAAGGAATTTCTCCATTGAGTCTAGGCTCTTTTTTATTTTCCTATGAAATGTGGAGGATAGGAACCAATCCTATGTAGGAATAGGAATCCATTCCTATGAACCAAAGGGCTCTGAAGGAAAAAATCCTATAAGAATCCTATCCTCTAGAATTCCTATGAAATTCCTCTAAACCAAAGGAGGCCTTAGACTCCTCCTGTATCTCGGTCTCGGTCTCCTGACCGTTGGGAGGAGCGGCTCTCGCGACGCGCTCGCCTCGCCTTCCCCCCTGGTCGTCGATGCTTGGTCTTGGTCTCCTGACCGTTGAGAGGAGCGGCTCTCGCGACGCGCTCGCCTCGCCTTCCCCCCGGGTCGTCGACGCCGGAAGGGAGTTGCCGACGGCGGACGGCCCGGGCAGGGGGGCTGGGGGTGGTGGTCCTCCGCGCGGGCTGGCGCGTCCTGCGTTCGATGGCGGCAGCCGATTCTATGCGCTGGGAGAGGAGTCAGAGGAGTCAGGGGAAGAGGATTCGGGATCTCAGGGCGAGGGGAGGTCTGGACCTGGCTCGGGTGGTGATGGGCCCATGCCTCAGGCGCCGGGGCTCTCAACGCCGGTGGGGGTAGGGACCGGGGCTGGGATGAAAGCCCCGGGCTCGTTGCCATGTCGCCGAAGGGGTGCGCCGGGAAGGCGGTGTGCGGGCGCAATCAGGCCATGGAGGTCCGCCGCGGCTCATATCCGACGAAGGAGGGTGGATTCTGGTGCGGTGACGCAAATCGAGTCGCTCTAGCTGGCTCCGGGCCAGGGCGAGTGATATGAACACTACAACGTCTAGAATATTATCTAGCGCGGATGCTACTAAACCCGAACCAACTGAGTCGAGCGAGGAGAGTCTAATCAAGGATGCTGGTAAAATTATGAATTGTGCAAATATATTGCACACTGGCAAAGATGGCAAGAAACGTATGATATGCGGACCAGGTATTGGTGCTGCGAAGATGGGCGCACATCAAGCTGGTTATTTGGACTATAAATTGATGCATGGATGTGTTACGAGTCTTGTACGTGCACATGCACAAGGCAATATGAGAGAATCAGGATTGATTTATAGAGAGAAAAACAATCAGCAGAAGCCTTGCGAGCCACGCCCATACATAAAGCCAATATGTCAATTTGGTTTGATAAATAAAAGGAAGTTAGATCCTTTCCAAGACTAGTAAGCATGCACGTGCAACGCACGTCTAACACAAACGTACATTGTATCAAACATCCAGAAAATTTGAAATCTTATTCTTTGTGAATCAGTATGCCTTTTCTTAAAGATGAATCAGTATGTCTCTTTAATCCAAATTGACCATCTTCATATATGTTGCATCAATTATATATTCTCTTCCAAAAATACACACTTTTCCAATATATAGTTCCCCAAACACATTAATCTCTTGCAAGTGAATTCTGGTGAAGTTCGTGTGCTAGTAGGGCGTCGGTGGAGGTGAATGCCGAGCTGGTGGGGCGTAGGGTGGCGGAAGGGGGTCAATTCATCCGGCGAGCAGAGCCAGCATGACCTGCTGCGGATCGCCGCCGCCGAGGGGATCACCATCATCCACGCCACGGTGCCCGCCACCGCCGTCGTCGAAGCGACCATTTCTTATTTCTGAATCCAGTTTCATGGCTTTGTACACTGGACAGACATTTATTCAGACCACATTCATGATCTCATCCATATAATGTACAACTTGTAAAAACTTACACAAGCAAGCTATCATCAACCTCAACATTACGCAGTTCATTTAACATTATGCTTCTTGCCATCATCAGAGTACTTGTTCTGTGTGACACAATAGCAGTACCATCAGATGAAATAGTTACCGTCGGTAAACAAATACATGAACTAATGGCCATGGTCATACATAAAGTACATGGTTAGAGAACTGAAGTTGTACCTTGCTGCATTTTGAAGTGTAGTTTGGATCACTTTCACAGGGTCGATGATACCATCCTTGACCATATGAACATACTCCTCTACAGTATCTGAAATGCAAGAGTTAACTACCGAACCTCTAAAGATTACTACTCTGCTGGAGGATTATTAAACATGACGTTTTTTCTGCAATTCAAAATGAACAACTAAAACACAGTTAAAAAGCACAGACCTATTGCTGCTAAAGGACAATCTGAACATGCAGAACAGAGCATACACAATAGGAAAATGACTACAAATCACCCTCCTGCAATGTAACAACAGTGTGTACACATCTATTCCTCCGAAATCACAGTACCTTAATTTCACAAACTAATGGCCAGTCGAAAAAGACATACAAATTATCGGAAAGTCGTCAGCAGTCTGGCAATCAGATAGAGGGGAGAAATGACTTGGTCATGCAACAGACGCTCACTGGAGAAAAGAATATACCACACACTGGGATATGATTAAGCTAAAAAGAGAACATACTGAGACGAAGAGCTATCAATTACCATGCAAAAGCTGCTCTTATTGGCAATGAAATGGCTCTATGTCAAAAATTGATGTGCGATCTCAACTTTGTTTAAATGAAAGGTGTTGGCTTATTAAATTTACAGGACTAAAAAGACAACATGCACATATTATCACTTGAGTTTGCACGGGATCGCTAACCAGATAAGGATGAGCAAATCAAGTAATCCCCCATTATACATAATAACTTACTAAAAAGGTCCACTCCCTAGCCCATTGAGCATATTAAGTAGAAAGTAACGGAAGCACTAATAGGAGTAATAAAAAAGCGTAAGATTGTGCTCAGAAGATTATAGCTTACAAAGATTTTTTTTCCTGCCTACACTGAACTTCTTAACATCATGGCTGCAGAAGAGACAAAAGAGAAGTATACACTTGATTAGATTTGAAACTGATTTCCAATAGTCCTCCTGCATCGTAGGTACCATGTTCCCTTGAAGGTAATCTCAACAAAATAAATGTCTTTCTCTAAAGTCTCAATTAACATAATAAACATATGTATGGAATATAGAGTAATTCAAAAAGGAGAACTGATCCAATTGAAAGGGATTGTGTGAGGAGTGAAACAACTCCATTAACATTTCAGAACCGGATGAACATATCTATAACAACAGTCAAATAAATAGATGAGCGGGCATACCCGAATTCCACTGCGGAAAGAGTGGGTGATTACTTTTCATGCTTATTCCCCAATAGGTATTTTATCAGATGGATCAAATGAACTCCATTGTATTAATCAGTAGTCAGTGTTGTGGCAGGTTAGTTCTTGGTGTTTCAGGCCAAAAGATGAGCTCCAAGAGTTTCTGAAATCAGTCTAGCACTATAGCTAACATGGGATTACACCACCCATCATTCTTCGCATGATTTGTGCTACAGGATGGCGCCGCACCACTCCTGCAATTGACGTGTGGTTAAAGTGTGACCAGCAGCTGCATTCACCTAAAAAAAAACAATAATTGGTAGAGACCTAGAAGAAACTGAGTGAGAAATAGCTCGGATTAAGCATTCATAATCTGCAGTAAAATCTTGGTCAGAACATAAATTACCTATGACTGCTGTACGGAAGCTCTAACTCCATCAACGAATTTGGATCTTTTCTCTGTCCTGCAGATAACATATTAAGTATTTCAAGCATGATCTAGGAAAGAGTTATTTTAAAGCCTAACTGATCATGGAGGAAGCAAGAAGAGCTTACCTTTGATCAAGAATTGCAGACCCAGCGATTTTCTTTGCTATAACAGCCCTTGTGAAGTGATCTTGCCTCATGAGTGCCTCCTACCTCCGTTGAAATATAGTTGTGCCAGACCAGACCTCACAAATTGACCCAAACTCACCCAAACACAGATTCAACTGACTGCTAGAGCAGCTAGCTAGGCATGACAAATTTCTATAAACTTGCACAAATATCTACCTAATTAGTTTGAAAACGAAACCAACTCCTGGTATCCTTGAAAGATAAAAAGAACATAAGATCAAGCGAAATGTAACTGATCCATAGATCACTGACCCATGTACAGTTTCAAAGTTTCTCGTTTCTTTGTGGTGCACAATTTTGAGTATAGCAGAGCTCATCTTCTCACCATGATTGAATTGATCACCACGCATCAGGATGATATCCTGACAGTCCACGCCGTCAAGCTGACGCCGGGTCGCTGCTTGAGCCCACTCATCATGCTGCCACCAGGAACTTGTGCGACGTCTGCGTGACCATGACTGGGGACATCACCGTCTTCTTGGCCCATGACAGGTTCTTGGGGGACACCCTGTTCGCCGCCGACACGCCCACGCGACGGCGGCGTGCCGACCTCGGCTCCTTCCGCGCCCCACTCTATCCGCTTTACCTTGGTGCGGCAGCCCCGGAGGGAGCGGCGCAGCTCCGTGGTGGCCTCCCAGGTCCTCGCGACGGGCTTTGGGGTCTTGAGCGGATCGGCGACCGCAACGATGGCGTCCGTTGCGCGGGCAGCAGCGGAGGCGGGGAGGGCGTCCGTGGGGAGAGGGGAGCACGGCGGTGGGGAGGGAGGCGGGGCGCAGTTGGGGGCAGGGGATGATGCGTTTAGCGGCGTGATGTGCAGCGGTCTGTTTGCGTGGGGTGGATCGCGCATCGTGGGGGCAGGAAGTGTGTAGAGTCTGCCTGGCAGAACATTTAATCTGGAGCGTTAATTTGTATGGCAGATCTTTGATGTAATATGGATTGTCGGATATGAGTTAGTTTGACTGATCTAACGTCTCTGGTGCTCCTGTGTATAATTTGTTGTGTGGTTTTAGGGGTATTCAAGTTTATTCTTTTAATAGTAGTAGAGAAGTATATGCTCATCACGGCAAGAAACCTGAGGTTATGGAGGAACCCGTACGTGCCAAGGTGCATCCTAATTTTCGTACACCTCCTGGATGGATTAGGATTGGCACTATAGTGCTACACGTTTAGGTTTGCATGGATTTAATCACGCCATTTCCTTCCTTCACGTGGTTGTTACCTTTTTAAGCTAGCAGGTAGGAGTAGATATATTTTGTTTGGTAGTGCACTTGAGGTTAGTTATATACCAGATCACGTTTGTATTTTTTCTTCCTTAGAGATAGGCCGAGCTGGTTGCAGCGTGAGCCATATAAAGGCTGGCTTCGGCCGATGTGAAAGAGAGGAGTTTTGAGTTTTATTCCGGGTATGAGATATACAGAAAAGGACTGTGCTAACGACCAGTCGACTGGTCGTTAGCGACAGATCCGCACGATTAGTTTGCTATCTTCCCAGGCTCGCTTTCCATACACTAGTAAACGTGCACGTACAATGCACGTCTCTACCAAACTTGCATGTGCAATGCACGATCTCTATTCTGATAACCACGGCCCTTTCACTAAAGGGATCTACAAGGGCCAATGGTAGAAACATACCGACACCTGGCAATGTCACAAACCCTGGCGTGGCCTTATAGCACTACCAGCATGCATTGCCATCTCTCAACTCCCATCGCCACATAAGTCCATGGTGGAGTTGCGACTTTCTCCTTGCCATGCAGCCGCTTTTGCCATGTAATAGTAATGGGATGTGCTTCTTCTCAAACCTGAGGGGCATAGACAATTAAATCGCCGCATACAACTTATTAAAATGAAGTAAATTCAGAAGGCTTGAACAACTTATTAAATAGTTCAAGCGCAAAAAAATTCTACCATCAGAAGATGAAATGCATAGTAAGGCATTAAAGTCATAATAAAATAGCATGAATTCAACTACCTTCAGGATTCGATATAAAGGTTGTGGAATGGGCATGATGCAACAGAAAAACGGCAAGCAAACAATAGTAGTTCGTATGGAAATGGTCACCATAAGGAAATAACAATTTTCACAAAAAGGAGCTTCTTTTAAAGGTACCAATTTGCACTTTACTGAAAGATAAAAAAGGACAACACTGCAATAAACACCTGAGTAGAGAATAACCAAAGATGGAGCGCTCCATTTTCCTACATGACCTTACTTTCTAGAAATATCATAGGGTGCTTTATAAAGACAATTACCATATGGGAGACCTGTTAAGAGTACAAAATAACATCTGTTATCTTTAGGGTGTTTAGAGAGCAGAGCTCACAAGCATATGCATTTGAATGTACAGCTAGCATTGATGATAGGAACTCCTCCCTTGGGTTCTAAATCAATTCCAAGAGGAAAGGCTTGTGCTTCAGCTCAAATCTCTAGTAGCTAGACTGTTTTCCTGCAAGCACAAACAGAAAACAAGACAAACATATAAATAAATGTGTTCTTGTTCTCAAAAGGATGTGTGTGATAGCTACCTGATGCTCCAGTTTAGCTGGATAGAAAGTTCCCACTATGAGGAAACAACTAATGATAAGTATGTTCATAGGGTCATTTTGCTTAAAAAGACTACTGTCACAAAATTGTGATGTGCATATAAAGGTCCTTGTCTGAGCCGCAAAGTACATTGGCCAACACAATTTGTGACATTGTATGATCCAAGTTATCTGCTTCCCCGTGTATTTCCTTGTCATCTCAATTACCGTCAAGGTAGTAGAAAACTGAAGGGCCTGGCATTCTTATCTATAATAATGATGAGAATAGTAGCGAGCGATCATTAAATTGTTAAGAACTTAAGAAATCAGAGGCGCCTGCAATATAAACCTTTGTTCGCCACCATGTTTGAAATCTGCCATCTTCACCAACATGAGGTACAGTACCTTTGAATAGTTTGGTGTGAACTAATTGTACCAATGATTCAGAAAAATTTAATGTTTCTCATTCTGAATCAAAGCAACAATGACTACTTGTCTAGTATAATCAATATTCTCAGTCTAGTGGGAAATAAACATAAAAACATAGAAAAATAAATCTATGCATTGCACTATTAATACGAAAAGTTTTAAATAAATATGACGTAAAATATTTATTTCAGTTCTCAATATATAATATTAAATTATTAATGCGTACAAAGAAAATAACCAAAGCTATTTGTGGTTCCTAAAACATGCAGTTGAATTATTGGCCAAGGAGAAATCACAGATCTATCTGTGGTTCTTTCATCGTTAATCATTCCTTGTGTTTCTAAATCCCTGTAGTAACACCGAGAGGCAAGAGAAACTTAGCAAAGCTATTGTTGGCAAAGAATAATTCTGTACAACACAGAGTCTGGAACTCTGGATCCTCTTTTATTTGACCACTATTAGCCAAAGTAGATCCTCTGTTAGGTTGGCAATGTTAACAAAAGTAGTTTTAAGACACAAATGGAAAAGGGTTAATTGGTTAACAAGTGTGGACACATGCCACAAGCTGAATTAACTACTCTTTCTCCTCAAACTGAATCAAGATGCACTCGTATAATGGGCATATCTTTCCCCGTCTGACAGGTTCAAATTATCATCAGTGCTAACCAAAAAGCAGAAAAAACAAACTAACCTTATTGTGCCAAAAAACTGAAATACAGCTGCAAACAAGGGTGCAAGCATGGTATCATAGATGATTTATCCAGTAAAGATTGTTGTAAGAACTTATTCTGAATTCTCTAAGACCCAAAGAGCTATTAAGAACAAATTATTATGATCTAGAAAGCCCGAACAGTCTGAAAGAGATAATCAAAAGAAAATAGCACATGTATGTATGATATACAAGCTTTCTAACACACATTTTAAAAAATTCATGCTAAAATATGAAAGATTGTAGAAGATACGGCACAATAGAGGATTGGAGATAAATTCGACGTCTATAACTAAATTTTCAAAATGTGCATAAATTGCACAGAACACTACTCAAATGGTTAGGAGGGAAAACGCGCATATTCTCTTCCTTTGAATGGGCTCCAGCGTCACTGGAGCAACAACCTCTACATCTTCGGCATCCTACCCCAGTCTGCAACAATAAATAAAAATATCAGGCAAGAAATAATGCAACTGGCCTGATATCCGTATAGTGACTCCCACCGTCGCGGTGCCTTCGACGCGCCCTGAATTAGTGAGAGCGAACTGCTGAATCTTCACGGCGATTACAGCCCTGTGGGTGCTCCCATGAATTAGAGAGAATCACTCCCTGAGCGGATTACCACCATTTTCTATTATCTATGTGAGAATGCTTGCACTTCCAATATAAATTACAAACAGCTACATGCCTTGGTGATCGGCCGATCTAGATAAACAAGAGAAAAAGGAAAAAGGTATCTCATTCTCGTCCATCTACCTACCTATCTGTATTTCTGAACCCAGCCTCGGCGGATGCTCACTGTGAAAGAAGATGCTAGCTGAGTTGTAATTTCAGGTGTAGTAACACACTAACACTACCTTCTGGGCATCTAACAGTTGATCCGGTGACTGAACCACACAGTTTATCTTCTTACTCATCACATGAATACACTCCCCCGCTTCTCTTCTGAAATCATGAGCAGACAATGGTTTGTTTGGCGATTACCTAGATCATCGTGAAGCTTCCAGTGAAGTTGGCGGCAACAGTCGGGGGCGCGTCGAAGGCGCTCGAAGGGAGAGATGGTCGCGTGTGGACGCCTCATTCTCGGCTCCGGTCCTGGCCTGGTACGGAAGGTGCCGAGGCGGCGGGGCGGAGGGGCGGCAGGGCAGGGTGAGGGAGGTCCGCCCACGTCCTACGCTCGTCGTTGGCACGGCCGCCTCCAGCGGCACCCTCCATCCAGCGACGGGATGGGGAGCCCGTGCCAACGGCGTGGGGCGGTGACATCCAGGGACGGGATCTGATGGCCGCATATTCGGCTGCATAACCGGCAGAATTAGTGGGGAAGATGCGGCGTGCATGGGCGTGAGACGAAGGATTGCTGCGCGGGATTAACGGTTTGTTGGGGTGATCAATACGGCCCGGTCAGATCGATCGTGGTCTACCCTGGTAGAACATTGAATCTGAACCGTTTGATTGGCTGGCAGACCATCGAATACTCTTAGATTTGATTAATTGGATTAGATCTGAGGGTTCTAATTGTCCCGTGTACATTTGTTTGGGTGGTTTTAGTGGAGTTCATGTTTTCTATCTCTACTCCTAATGTCTCAGTTGGTAGGTCGCGTTCCGGGTTTTTATTTTCGTCCCACCTCACCCGGTCTTTTTGGTACTTCTTTGGTACTTGCTTCCACCTCCCGCTCAGTCGAGACGGTTTATTTTCGTACTCCCTCCCACCTCCCAGGTAGTTCCCTCCACACAAAAAAAATCGAACGAACCAATCTCTACTCTTAATGGAGCAGTTGGTAGTCTTCGCCGGTCAATTTTCGTCCCACCACTTTCGTCCAGTTTTTTTCGTAGGTTAACTGTCGTAGATTTTTTTCGTCGCCTCCCCCACTTCATCGGCTTATTTTCACTTCACCCTCTCACACAACGAAAAAAACTGAACGGATCAGAACTTTCCATACTGACGCAAATTATTTAGTAATGTCTTTATGTAAAAGAATCAATCACAATCAATCTCTAAAGATCAAATCTAAATTAATTAATCTTCATAACGTTTGTTTCCTTTCGAATCACGTCTGTAACTTTCCTTCCTTATTTGGGCAGAAACTGTTTGGTAGCAGAGATTAGGAAGCTTCCTATGAGTGTAGTAATATGAAGTATTCTTTTTCTTGATGATTCATTTCCATGCATGATGATAGTAAATCTCTACTCCTAATGTCTCAGTTGGTAGGTCGCGTTCTAGGTTTTATTTTCGTCCCACCTCACCCGGTCTTTTTTGGTACTTCTTTGGTACTTCCTCCCACCTCCCACCCGTTTTATTTCACTGATTTTTTTTCGTCCCTCCCCCACCCCACCGGTTTAGTTTCGCGTCACCCTCTCACACAACGGAAAAAAATCTTAACGGATCATAACTTTCCATGCTAGTGCAAGTTATTTTTAGTAATGTCTTTATGTGAAAGAATCAATCATGATCAATCTCTAAATATCAAATCTAAATTAATTAACCTTACCTTAAATTGCTCAATCACATTAATTAGGAAACAAAATAACCGATTTTAAGAAAATATCTACTCTTAATGGAGGGTATTACATACCAAACATAGGTACGTCATTAGCTCGCTTCCTTGCCTTCTCTTCCCTTCGTCCCTCAGTCCCATGCTCGTGGCGCTGAAGTGGCATCGATAGGCGATGGCGGCGAGGATAGCACGTGGCAGCCCCTGAAGCACGAACACGACTGCACCTCGGGTCTGCCGTCTCCCAAGATATGGGTGAGTTCTCGTGATGCCCACCCTAAACCCTCACGTCCTACAAATTCCTCAACCTCTACCATCTCGATTTCGTCCATGCTCTGATCCAAATGACGATGCAGCTCCGGCCGATTGACAATGGAGGTTTGCCATCCTTCCTCTCAGCACCCACTCCTGGAGGAACGACACGCCATGCCGATCGAACCCGGTCGAGATCACTCACCAAGATTGCTATTCAGAAGTTTTTTGTCAAAAAGTGAAGAGTGGGACGGGATCTGCACTTTTGTTAATATCTCTACTCCTAATGTCTCAGTTGGTAGGTCACGTTCCGAGTTTTATTTTCGTCCCACCTCACCCGGTCTTTTTTGATACTTCTTTGGTACTTGCTCCCACCTCCCGCTCAGCCGAGACGGTTTATTTTCGTACTCCCTCCCACCTCCCAGGTAGTTCCCTCCACGCAAAAAAAATCGAACCAACCAATCTCTACTCCTAATGGAGCAGTTGGTAGTCTTCGCCGGTCAATTTTCGTCCCACCACTTTCGTCCGATTTTTTTGCGTAGGTTAACTGTCGTAGATTTTTTTCGTCGCCTCCCCCACTTCATCGGTTTATTTTCACTTCACCCTCTCACACAACGAAAAAAACTGAACGGATCAGAACTTTCCATACTGACGCAAATTATTTAGTAATGTCTTTATGTAAAAGAATCAATCACAATCAATCTCTAAAGATCAAATCTAAATTAATTAATCTTCATAACGTTTGTTTCCTTTCGAATCACGTCCGTAACTTTCCTTCCTTGTTTGGGCAGAAACTGTTTGGTAGCAGAGATTAGGAAGCTTCCTATGAGTGTAGTAATAGGAAGTATTCTTTTTCTTGATGATTCGTTTCCATGCATGATGATAGTAAATCTCTACTCCTAATGTCTCAGTTGGTAGGTCGCGTTCCGGATTTTATTTTCGTCCCACCTTACCCGGTCTTTTTTGGTACTTCTTTGGTACTTCGTCCCACCTCCCACCCGTTTTATTTCGCTGGTTTTTTTTCGTCCCTCCCCCACCCCACCGGTTTAGTTTCGCGTCACCCTCTCACACAACGGAAAAAATCTTAACGGATCATAACTTTCCATGCTGGTGCAAGTTATTTTTAGTAATGTCTTTATGTGAAAGAATCAATCACGATCAATCTCTAAATATCGAATCTAAATTAATTAACCTTACCTTAAATTGCTCAATCACATTAATTAGGAAACAAAATAACCGATTTTAAGAAAATATCTACTCTTAATGGAGGGTATTACATACCAAACATAGGTACGTCATTAGCTCACTTCCTTCCCTTCTCTTCCCTTCGTCCCTCAGTCCCATGCTCGTGGCGCTGAAGTGGCATCGACAGGCGATGGCGGCAAGGACAGCACGTGGCAGCCCCTGAAGCACGAACACGACTGCACCTCGGGTCTGCCGTCTCCCAAGATATGGGTGAGTTCTCATGATGCCCACCCTAAACCCTCACGTCCTACAAATTCCTCAACCTCTACCATCTCGATTTCGTCCATGCTCTGATCCAAATGACGATGCAGCTCCGGCCGATTGACAATGGAGGTTTGCCATCCTTCCTCTCAGCACCCACTCCTGGAGGAACGACACGCCATGCCGATCGAACCCGGTCGAGATCACTCACCAAGATTGCTATTCGGAAGTTTTTTGTCAAAAAGTGAAGAGTGGGACGGGATCTGCACTTTTGTTAATATCTCTACTCCTAATGTCTCAGTTGGTAGGTCGCGTTCCGGGTTTTATTTTCGTCCCACCTCACCCGGTCTTTTTTGGTACTTCTTTGGTACTTGCTCCCACCTCCCGCTCAGCCGAGACGGTTTATTTTCGTACTCCCTCCCACCTCCCAGGTAGTTCCCTCCACGCAAAAAAAATCGAACCAACCAATCTCTACTCCTAATGGAGCAGTTGGTAGTCTTCGCCGGTCAATTTTCGTCCCACCACTTTCGTCCGGTTTTTTTCGTAGGTTAACTGTCGTAGATTTTTTTCGTCGCCTCCCCCACTTCATCGGTTTATTTTCACTTCACCCTCTCACACAACGAAAAAAACTGAACGGATCAGAACTTTCCATACTGACGCAAATTATTTAGTAATGTCTTTATGTAAAAGAATCAATCACAATCAATCTCTAAAGATCAAATCTAAATTAATTAATCTTCATAACGTTTGTTTCCTTTCGAATCACGTCCATAACTTTCCTTCCTTGTTTGGGCAGAAACTGTTTGGTAGCAGAGATTAGGAAGCTTCCTATGAGTGTAGTAATAGGAAGTATTCTTTTTCTTGATGATTCGTTTCCATGCATGATGATAGTAAATTATGCCAACATTCACCACTATTTATCAATGTCATCAATCGTATCCATTTCTACCAGTTTTAAGGGAATCTGCTCGCTATGTCTTTTTTAAGGGGATCCGCTCGCTAAGTCGTCGTCGCATGTTATTTTCACAAACAATCTCTACTCCTAATGGAGCAGTTGGTAGCCTCGTACGGTTTATTTTTGTCCTCCTCCCACCTCCCCTGGTTTTTTTCATCCTCTCTCCCACCTCCCAATTTCGTTGGTTTTTTTCGTCGGTTTTTACTCGCCCCCTCCCACCTCCCAATTTCGTCCGGTTTTTATTCGTCCCACCTCCCACCACCCCCTCGTACTGGTTCTTTTTCTCTCCACTCTTTCCTTGCAAACCAATAATTTCCTAACATACAAAAGATCACGAATCTATCTTTCCTTACCCGAACCAATCGCGCCCTACATCAGTGCATTTCTTTATTAAGAAAACTAACACGTAAATCTTAACGCATTGCAAACAAATCCCGTTATGGACCTAATTAATTTATTATGGAATCTATACGTGGTCGCATTGGTTCTTTTTCTCTCCACTCTTTCCTTGCAAACCACTAATTTCCTAACATACAAAAGATCACGAATCTATCTTTCCTTATCCGAATCAATCGATCCCTACATCAGTGCATTTCTTTATTAAGAAAACTAACACGTAAATCTTAACGCATTGTAAAGAAATCCCGTTATGGACCTAATTAATTTATTATGGAATCTGTACGTGGTCGCATCTCTCCCCTCGTGAAAAAATCGCATCCATCTCCCGTTAAAAAGGAAAAGAGAACATGAACGATCAATCCCACACCCTGCATCTCAGTAGCAAAAAATCGCCCCCGCCTCTGCTACTGCGCCTCGCCGTGTGCCCGGCTCGACCCATGCCTCGCCTGCATGGCTGGACGCCGCCGTCTCCACCGCCACGTACAAGAAAACGGTGGGCAGAACCATCCATTCAAATCGCACACCCCCACCCTCCTCCGCAATCCCTAGCCCCGCATCACCCTATCGCTTTCTCGCCTCTCTTTCCCCTCGATGTAGATGGTGCCGAGCGGCGGCCTCGAGCACCGGCAGTGCCGCCCTCTCTATCTTCGCTGCGTCGAGAGATGGGCCGAGGCTATCGTCGGTTCGCCGCCCACGATTGGGCCGCCTCCGGTTGTCGCGCACCACCGGCTCCACCTAACGTGCCCGACCCTCTCCGCTTTCGACCTTCCGGTGACCACATCCCTCCGCGCCTCCATCCATCATCCACAAGGCCACTCCCTGCACCCACCCTCCTAAATTCTCCATACCGGCGGACAATCACCGAAGATCCAAGTTGGCCCGATATCAATTTTCTTACATGCTTTCTTTATCAGTTGGTGATGGGAATGGGTTCCAATTTCTCTCTCTGACTGTGGATTCGCAGGCAAGAAGCGCTTCTACATGCATCCTCCCGTCGGTCCCTAAAGTACCAAGGTAAATGGTTGATATTGCGTTTGTCTAGGATGATATATGTTGGCTCTGTTCCGGTTCATCCGAGCAGTTTGGTGACTAATTTACTGATAATTTAATTATATTAATTAAATGAGTCGGGTGTATCGTCGTGCATTTATCTTGCCAGTAATGTTCTGTGATGCTCTGATGCACTTTGGGAATTGGTTATCTTGTCTTCAGTGCAGAACATTTGTTTATTAATGCATGAGAAGAATCCTCGTTACTACCTTGAACCTGTTTTATAACCCATATTGTTATGCACTAGCGCGTGTGCGTGTGAAATAGATGGATTATGGTCCCGTACCCAATAAGATGGATATGCGTGTGTGTTAGAGAGAGAGAGAGAGAGGGAGAGGGGGAGAGAGAGTGAGGAGGAGGGAGGGAGAGAGTGTGTGTGAGAATTTGATGGTAAAAAGGTCGTCAATGTCACTTGATATGTATGAGAATATTAAATGTAATATTAACATAATTGATATTGAACTCTTAAAGTTAATGTGGCCCCGTTGCAACGCACGGGTGTTCTTCTAGTTTTAATAGTAGTATAGATATAGATATAGATTTTTTTCCTTCTCTCAAAAACCGTGATAAATCGCTAATGGTTTTTTCTGGTTTTCCGCCGCATAATATGAAAATAAAATAAAAGTGCTTGAAAGAGGATTCAAACCTAGGTCTATGCAATACCTATTGAGCCTAATAACCAACTAAGCCACCTTTTGTTGTTGTCTATTGTAGGTAAACAATGTTATTTCAACCTTTCTTATTTCTGCCATATCAGAAAATAAATAAAGTTTGGCTTGGTAACTTTGGCATGATCAGCATGATAATTAGGGTATGAGATAACTATATCATGATAAGGCTGATAACTACAGTACGAGAAGGTTAAGGCATGAGGAAGTATGGTAATTTAACACATAAATTACCGATGAAAATGTTTAAAAAACTTTTTTCCATTGGATGAAAGATACCATGGTGTTTAAAACGTAAGATATTAGTTATCAAATCTGTGATGTATACATTATCATGCTTTTTACATAGAAACTACCGGGTGTATATTTTTCAACAATAAAAATTCAGGTCAAAAATTATAATGGCGTTTGTATGTGAGTTATCAGCTTAGTATGTGTCTATTAACAAGCTATTTACATTTAAATTACCGGGGTTGCCCCCCCCCCCCCCCCCTCCGCCACAGACGTCAAATTATCAAGTCTGCGATGTGTGAGTTATCATGTTATTTGCAGAAGAGTTATCGTGGTATGGTTCAACAACTCCTTCCACCCTACCCCCGCCGATAAAGTTATCAGGATTGGGTACATAATTTATCATTTCTACGATGTGTGACTTATCATGTTATTTGCATAGAAGTTATCGTGGTATGTTTCAGTGACTCCCCCCCTCCCCCCAACCCCAACCCCACCAACAAAGTTATCAGGACTGGGTACATAATTTAATGTCTATGATGTGTGAGTTATCATATTATTTGCATAGAAGTTATCGTGGTATGTTTTAACGACTCCCCCACTCCGGCCCCTCCAACAAAGTTACCAGGACTGGTACATAATTTATCATGTTTACGATGTGTGAGTTATCATGTTATTTGCATAGAAGTTACCGTCGTACGTTTCAACGACACCCCCACCCCGACCCCTCCGACAAAGTTATCAGGTCTACCATGTATGAGAGGTCGCTCACGAGGGAGCTTTCGTAATAGTCAAAGAAATTATCGAGCGGCTGTGCGCGTCATGCGTGGGATCGAAGGGCCATAAGATCGTTCGGATCTGAAGCAAACGGCCGACCGGCAGGAAAATAGCTTTCTCGCAAAGAAAATTAGTTGGCCTGGTTGAGATCTGGTATGTCATCTAGTAGGTGACGGCTCAAATCCCACTAGCTGCATCCTTTTCTTTTCTTTTTTCACTCGCATTTAGTATAGTTCAAAGGACAAATTGTATGGTTGATTGAAAATTCACAGCAACGAAGCAGTAGCGGGTTGGTTATTGACCTCATAGTACTGGGAAACACCCGCGGTTCAAATCCTACCAGAGCCATTTATTTTTGCGGGTGAGGAGCACCTGATGATAAAATACACGGGAACATCTCAGGACGTGCGATCGAAATCTGACGATTCAGACGTCGTCCGGATCTAATGCAAACGTTCAGTCGGCAGGAGAATAGATTTGTCGTACAGAAAAACATCCGAGTTACGGGCGACCATATCTTGTGTATTATCTGTGATTTTTCTATCGTGAAAATTTACTAGCAATGGAGGGTTGATCATCACATAAACGCCTACGTGCTGATCCAAGGGGGTCATTATTTTCGTTTGTGTATTTTTGTACACAGGTGAGAATTGTTCTTGGAGGTTACGAGGAGGAACAGGGAGACGGGGTGTTGATCGAGTATCGCCGTGAAAGATCGGGCCATCTACACGCACGAATTAGCATCTTGGTAGTCCGTGCCTCATCAGCGAGGGAGGCCGGGGCGGACTATGGATCTGCCTGGTGGTCGGGGTCGTGTGCGGCGGGCGTAGGGGCCACGTGCATGCGCCCGTCGGCGTCCGACAGCTGGGTCGAAATTCGCGGCTGTGGTAGGGCAGGGCAGGAGAGGGGCGGTGGTGCTGGGGCAACACCGACGAGGGGGCCGCCAGAGTTCTTGGCGGGAGATTTTCCTCCCCTTCGGGGTGGGGCTGCGTCAACGGGTCAGGAGGCCTCTGACCTGGGCTGGCTCCGGGCTAGGGTGAGGGAGGCCGGGTCGGACTATGGATCTGCCTGGTGGCCGGGGACGTGTGCGGCGGGCGTAGGGGCCAGGTGCATGCGCCCGTCGGCGTCCGACAGCTGGGTCGAAATTCACGGCTGCGGTAGGGCAGAGCAGGAGAGGGGCGGTGGTGCTGGGGCAACACCGGTGAGGGGGCCGCCGGAGTTCTTGGTGGGAGATTTTCCTCCCCTTCGGGGTGGGGCTGCGTCAACGGGTCAGGGTGACCGGCTGGGCCGTGGTTCTGTTGGGCCGTCTCCGGGGCGTGCCTTGAGCCCTTCCTTCGGGTTCAGTTTTGCGGGGGACCTCCTATATACCGCGTATTGCGGCCAACAGACGAGGCTTCGCACTGGAGGCCTCTGACCTGGGCTGGCCAATTTGCATGACGCGCATTTAAAAATCAACAAAAATACCTGCATCTGGTGGATTAGAACCCCCGATCACCAGCTTACTCGCACGCGTTGCTAGCCAGTGCGACCAGACACGTATTGTTGAAGATTTACAACGCGGCCCTTAAAGAAACGAACAACAGGGGCAAAACATAAAGGAATAGCTCGCAAAATATTCCCAAAAAACGTGTTTTAGTGGGACCGAACACATGACCTCCCGTGAGAGAACGACGTCATTAGCTGAGGAACTTTAAAATTCAACATTGTTTCCAAAACAAGAACATTTTATGAAATTCATGAATTCGAAAAATTTGAAAATTTTAAGAAGATTTTTGAATTTGTGAACAAATTTCGCAAAGGAGAACATTTTTAAAGAATTTCTGAACTTTTATGAAATTGTGAACAGATTTTGAAAATGCGAACATTTTTTGAAAAATCATAAACATTTTCTGAAACATGAACATTTTTTAACTTGTGAACAAATTAATATATTTTGAAAATTTAAACAAATTCCTAAAACAAGAACATTATTTGAAATTCTTGAACATTTTTTAAAACGTAAACACTGTCCAAATTTGCTAACACATTTGAAAAAAAACTGGAACATTTTCAAAAACAGAAACATTTTTTCAAAATCATGAACAATTTTTTTGAACTGGGAACATTTTTCAAAATTCCAGAACAAAAGTTGAAAATACGAACATTTTTTGAATTCATGAATAAATTTTGAAACTAGAACATGTTTTGAATAATCTAAAAAGGAAAACATGAACATTTTTTGGAATTTATGAACACTTTTTGAAAATGGAAACATATTTTGAAATCCCAATATTTTTTGGAAAGTTGAGAAAATTTTGAATAAAAAATTAGGAGCTGGAAAACATGAACATTTTTGGAATTTGAGAAAAAGATTTTAAGGCACGAACGATTTTTGAAGCTTCAGAACAAATTTGAAGGGCGAACTATTTTTTAAAGCACGAACATTTTTTGAATTTTGAGAACAAATGTTGAAACAGAGAACAATTTTAAAAAATCCTGAACAAATTTGGGAGCAATTTTGAAAAATGGCGAACAAATTAGAAAGAGCAATTTTTTTTGAATATGTGAACAAAAAATTGAAATCTGGTAGATTTTCTGAATTTTGAAAGTTTTGAACTTTTTTGTGTTACGCGACCAATTTTTGAATTTTGAGAACATTTTTTAAAAAAACTCATTTTTTTTTGAAACACGAACAAAATTCAATTTTTTGATATTTTTTGGAAAAAGGAGTAGAAAAGGAAAAGAAAAAATTTTAAAATATGAATATTTTCTGAATTTTTGAACAAATATGGAAGACAGATACATATTTCTTAAACCGAACATTTTTTAGTTTGTGAACAAAAAATTAAAAGGACATATACTTTTTAAAATTTGGAACATTTTTTGAAAATAAGAGAACAATTTTTGAAATTCTGAACTTTTTCGAAATTTCTGAACAAAAATTTAAAAGCTGGAACATTTTCTGAAAAATCAAACAAAGTTTTCAATTTTCAATTTTTTCTAAATTTTTGAAACATTCGCTAAAAATAGAAAAAGTTCAAAGAGAAAAGAGAAAGAAGAAAGAAAAAAAGGAAAAAAACAGACAGAATAAAGAGACAGAAAAAAAGATAGAGATAAGACGAAAAAGGAAAGTTTAATCAAAAGTAAAAACGGAAAAAAATATAAAAAGAAAAACCGGTTCAAGAACCTTCTAGAAGGTTCCCAAAGCCAGAAAAAATGGTTGGGAACATCCATAGAAAGGTTCCCAAAACCGGTATGGTTGGAACGCTAATAGGCCGGCCCACCCCGCGAGCGCTCGGTCGATACCTGTGCGGTAGCCCGACTGTTTGCCGCAAAGAGTGGCAAATAGGGTTTTCCGTTTTGCGGAGCTAGTGGCCAAGCCGGTGGCCACAAGCAGGCTTCCTGGTCGGGGCCCTGTCGGCCCAATTGGGGCAGGCCCGGGGAGGAATGGTGAGCTGCCTCGGTCGTCCTATAAGAGATGGTGGTGGGTGCCTCGCGGGGTGGTGCCTATCCAGTTAGTGTTTCCTGCCGCGCCTCGAGACATCAGAAGTTGGGGGAGGCGAGCAAGATTTATCCCGGCGGCGACGGTGCCGGAGCTGGTGGCGACGGCGACAAGGATGGAGAAGGAGAGGCGGCTTCAAGTCCATGGCCGTAGCAAACGACTGCGCGAGGCTGAGGGCGCTGATGCGGACGCGCGGTCCTGGGAGCGTGACCTCCGCGCCCAACTCTCGGCTTGCAGGGAGACGCAGCCGAGGGACGGGCCGAGCGGTGGGGGGCGTCGAGCCTGCAGATCCCCCCGGCGACCGCCTCCTGTTGGAAATATGCCCACGAGGCAATAATAAAGATTATTATTATATTTCCTTGTTCATGATAATTGTATGTTATTCATGCTATAATTGTATTGTCCGGAAATCGTAATACATGTGTGAATACATCGACCACAACATGTCCCTAGTGAGCCTCTAGTTGACTAGCTCATTGATCAACTGATAGTCATGGTTTCGTGACTATGGACATTGGATGTCGTTGATAACGGGATCACATCATTAGGAGAATGATGTGATGGACAAGACCCAATCCTAAGCATAACACAAGATTGTGTAGTTTGTTTGCTAGAGCTTTTCCAATGTCAAGTATCTTTTCCTTAGACCATGAGATCGTGTAACTCCCGGATACCGTAGGAGTGCTTTGGGTGTACCAAACGTCACAACGTAACTGGGTGACTATAAAGGTATACTACGGGTATCTCCGAAAGTGTGTGTTGGGTTGACACAGATCGAGACTGGGATTTGTCACTCCGTATGACGGACAGGTATCTCTGGGCCCACTCGGTAATGCATCATCATAATGAGCTCAAAGTGACCAAGTGTTTGGTCAGGGGATCATGCATTACGGTATGAGTAAAGTGACTTGCCGGTAACGAGATTGAACGAGGTATTGGGATACCGACGATCGAATCTCGGGCAAGTAACGTACCGATTGACAAAGGGAATTGTATACGGGGTTGCTTGAATCCTTGACATCATGGTTCATCTGATGAGATCATCGAGGAGCATGTGGGAGCCAACATGGGTATCCAGATCCCGCTGTTGGTTATTGACCGGAGAGTCGTCTCGATCATGTTTACATGTCTCCCGAACCCGTAGGGTCTACACACTTAAGGTTCGGTGACGCTAGGGTTGTAGAGATATGAGTATGCAGTAACCCGAAAATTGTTCGGAGTCCCGGATGATATCTCGGACGTCACGAGGAGTTCCGGAATGGTCCGGAGGTAAAGAATTATATATAGGAAGTCAGGTTTCGGCCATCGAGAAAGTTTCGGGGGTCACCGGTATTGTACCGGGACCACCGGAAGGGTCCCGGGGGTCCACCGGGTGGGGCCACCTATCCCGAAGGGCCCCATCGGCTGAAGTGGGAGGGGAACCAGCCCCTGGTGGGCTGGTGCGCCCCCCCTTGGGCCCCCCTGCGCCTAGGGTTGGGAAACCCTAGGGGTGGGGGCGCCTCCACCTGGCTTGGGGGGCAAGCCCCCCTGCCCCCCTGGAGATCCCATCTCCTAGGGCCGACGCCCCCCTAGGGGCCCTATATAAAGAGGGGGGGGGGAGGGAGGGCAGCCGCACCCATGCTCTTGGTGCCTCCCTCTCCCCCTGCTACACCTCTCCCTCTCGAAGAAGCTTGGCGAAGCCCTGCCGAGATCGCTGCTGCATCCACCACCACGCCGTCGTGCTGCTGGATCTCCATCAACCTCTCCTTCCCCCTTGCTGGATCAAGAAGGAGGAGACATCTTCCCCAACCGTACGTGTGTTGAACGCGGAGGTGCTGTCCGTTCAGCACTAGGATCATCGGTGATTTGGATCACGACGAGTACGGCTCCCTCAACCCCGTTCTCTTGAATGCTTCCGCTCGATCTACAAGGGTATGTAGATGCACTCCTCTCTCTAGTTGCTAGATGAACTCATAGATTGATCTTGGTGAAACGTAGGAAATTTTTTATTTTCTGCAACGTTCCCCAACAGTGGCATCATGAGCTAGGTCTATGCATAGTTCTCTTTGCACGAGTAGAACACAAATTTATTGTGGGTGTAGATGTTGTCAAATTTCTTGCCACTACTAGTCCTATTTTGCTTCAACGGTATCGTGGGATGAAGTGGCCCGGACCGACCTTACATGTACGCTTACGTGAGACAGGTTCCACCGACTGACATGCACTAGTTGCATAAGGTGGCTAGCGGGTATCTGTCTCTCCCACTTTAGTTGGAGCGGATTCGATGAAAAGGGTCCTTATGAAGGGTAAATAGAATTTGGCAAATCACGTTGTGGCTTTCACGTAGGTAAGAAAACGTTCTTGCTGGAACCCTATTGCAGCCACGTAAAACATGCAACAACAATTAGAGGACATCTAACTTGTTTTTGCAGCATATGCTTGTGATGTGATATGGCCAAAAGTTGTGATGAATGATATATATGTGATGTATGAGATCATGTTCTTGTAATAGGAATCACGACTTGCATGTCGATGAGTATGACAACCGGCAGGAGCCATAGGAGTTGTCTTAATTATTGTATGACTTGCGTGTCAATGATTCAACGCCATGTAATTACTTTGCTTTATTGCTAAACCGTTAGCCATAGTAGTAGAAGTAATAGTTGGCGAGCAACTTCATGGAGACACGATGATGGAGATCATGGTGTCATGCCGGTGACAAAGATGATCATGGAGCCCCGAAGATGGAGATCAAAGGAGCTATATGATATTGGCCATATCATGTCACTACTATTTGATTGCATGTGATGTTTATCATGTTTTTTCATCTTGTTTACTTAGAACAACGGTAGTAAATAAGATGATCCCTCATAATAATTTCAAGAAACTGTTCCCCCTAACTGTGTGCCGTTGCGACAGTTCATTGTTTCGAAGCACCACGTGATGATCAGGTGTGATAGATTCCAACGTCCACATACAACGGGTGTAAGACAGATTTACACATGCAGAACACTTAGGTTAACTTGACGAGTCTAGCATGTACAGACATGGCCTCGGAACACAAGAGACCGGAAGGTCGAACATGAGTCGTATGGAAGATACGATCAACATGGAGATGTTCACCGATGATGACTAGTCCGTCTCACGTGATGATCGGACACGGCCTAGTTGACTCGGATCATGTATCACTTAGATGACTAGAGGGATATCTAATCTGAGTGGGAGTTCAATAAATAATTTGATTATATGAACTTAATTATCATGAACTTAGTCTAAAAATCTTTGCAAAAATGTCTTGTAGATCAAATGGCCAACGCTCATGTCAACATGAACTTCAACGCGTTCCTAGAGAAAACCAAGCTGAAAGATGATGGCAGCAACTATACGGACTGGGTCCGGAACCTGAGGATCATCCTCATAGCTGCCAAGAAAGCATATGTCCTAGAAGGACCGCTAGGTGAAGCACCCATCCCAGAGAACCAAGACGTTATGAACGCTTGGCAGTCACGTGCTGATGATTACTCCCTCGTTCAGTGCGGCATGCTTTACAGCTTAGAACCGGGGCTCCGAAAGCATTTTGAGAAACACGGAGCATATGAGATGTTCAAGGAGCTGAAAATGGTTTTCCAAGCTCATGCCCGGGTCGAGAGATATGAAGTCTCCGACAAGTTCTATAGTTGTAAGATGGAGGAAAATAGTTCTGTTAGTGAGAACATACTCAAAATGTCTAGGTTGCAAAACCGCTTGTCCCAGCTGGACATTAACCTTCCAGACGAGGCGGTCATTGACAGAATCCTTCAGTCGCTCCCACCGAGCTACAAGAGCTTTGTGATGAACTACAATATGCAGGGGATGGGGAAAACTATTCCTGAAGTATTTTCAATGCTGAAGTCAGCAGAGGTAGAAATCAAAAAGGAACATCAAGTGTTGATGGTCAATAAAACCACTAAGTTCAAGAAGGGCAAGGGTAAGATGAACTTCAAGAAGGACGGCAAGGAAGTTGCCGCGCCCGGTAAGCAAGCTGTCAGGAAGAAGTCAAAGAATGGACCCAAGCCTGAGACTGAGTGCTTTTATTGCAAAGGGAAGGGTCACTGGAAGTGGAACTGCCCCAAATACTTAGCGGACAAGAAGGCCGGCAACACTAAAGGTATATGTGATATACATGTACTTGATGTGTACCTTACCAGTACTGGCAGTAGCTCTTGGGTATTTGATACCGGTGCCGTTGCTCATATTTGTAACTCAAAGCAGGAGCTGCGGAATAAGCGGAGACTCGCGAAGGACGAGGTGACGATGCGCGTTGGGAATGGTTCGAAGGTCGATGTGATCGCCATCGGCACGCTACCTCTACATTTACCTACGGGATTAGTTTTAAACCTCAATAATTGTTATTTAGTGCCAGCTTTGAGCATGAACATTGTATCTGGATCTCGTTTAATGCGAGATGGCTACTCATTTAAATCCGAGAATAATGATTGTTCTATTTATATGAGAGATATGTTTTATGGTCATGCCCCGCTGGTCAATGGTTTATTCTTGATGAATCTCGAACGTAATGTTACACATATTCAAAGTATGAATACCAAAAGATGTAAGGTTGATAACGATAGTCCCACATACTTGTGGCACTACCGCCTTGGCCACATTGGTGTCAAGCGCATGAAGAAGCTCCATGCTGATGGACTTTTAGAGTCTCTCGAGTATGAATCATTTGACACATGCGAACCATGCCTCATGGGAAAAATGACCAAGACTCCGTTCTCTGGAACAAGGGAGCGAGCAACCAACTTATTGGAAATCGTACATACTGATGTGTGCGGTCCAATGAGCGTTGAGGCTCGCGGAGGATATCGTTACTTTCTCACTCTCACTGATGACTTAAGTAGATATGGGTATGTCTACTTGATGAAACACAAGTCTGAGATCTTTGAAAAGTTCAAGGAATTTCAGAATGAGGTAGAGAATCAACGTGACCGAAAAATAAAGTTCTTACGATCAGATCATGGAGGAGAATATTTAAGTCACGAATTTGGTACGCACTTAAGAAATTGTGGAATCGTTTCACAACTCACGCCGCCTGGAACACCTCAGCGTAACGGTGTGTCCGAACGTCATAATCGCACTTTATTGGATATGGTGCGGTCTATGATGTCTCTTACCGATTTACCGCTATCATTTTGGGGATACGCTCTAGAGACAGCTACATTCACTTTAAATAGGGCACCGTCTAAATCCGTTGAGACAACACCGTATGAATTATGGTTTGGGAAGAAACCTAAGCTGTCGTTTCTGAAAGTTTGGGGATGCGATGCTTATGTCAAGAAACTTCAACCTGAAAAGCTCGAACCCAAGTCGGAAAAATGCGTCTTCATAGGATACCCTAAGGAAACCATTAGGTTTACCTTCTACCTTAGATCTGAAGGCAAGATCTTTGTTGCCAAGAACGGATCCTTTCTGGAGAAAGAGTTTCTCTCGAAAGGAGTAAGTGGGAGGAAAGTAGAACTCGACGAAGTACTACCTCTTGAACCGGAAAGTGGTGCAGCTCAGGAAAATGTTCCTGTGGTGCCTACACCGACTAGAGAGGAAATAAATGATGATGATCAAGGTACTTCGGATCAAGTTGCTACTGCACTTCGTAGGTCCGCAAGGACATGTTCCACGCCAGAGTGGTATGGCAACCCTGTCCTGGAAATCATGTTGTTAGGCAACGGTGAACCTTCGAACTATGAAGAAGCGATGGCGGGCCCAGATTCCAACAAATGGCTAGAAGCCATGCAATCCAAGATAGGATCCATGTATGAAAACAAAGTATGGACTTTGACAGACTTACCCGATGATCGGCGAGTGATAGAAAACAAATGGATCTTTAAGAAGAAGACGAACACGGATGGTAATGTTACCATCTATAAAGCTCGACTTGTCGCTAAGGGTTATCGGCAAGTTCAAGGGGTTGACTACAATGAGACTTTCTCTCCCGTAGTGAAGCTGAAGTCCGTCCAAATCATGTTAGCAATTGCCGCATACTATGATTATGAGATATGGCAGATGGACGTCAAAACGGCATTCCTTAACGGCTATCTTAAGGAAGAATTGTATATGATGCAGTCGGAAGGTTTTGTCGATCCTAAGAATGCTAACAAGGTATGCAAGCTCCATCGATCCATTTATGGACTGGTGCAAGCATCTCAGAGTTGGAACATTCGCTTTGATGAGATGATCAAAGCGTTTGGGTTTATGCAGACTTATGGAGAAGCCTGCGTTTACAAGAAAGTGAGTGGGAGCTCTATAGCATTTCTCATATTATATGTAGATGACATACTTTTGATGGGAAATGATATAGAACTTTTGGACAGCATTAAGGCCTACTTGAATAAGTGTTTTTCAATGAAGGACCTTGGAGAAGCTACTTACATATTAGGCATCAAGATCTATAGGGATAGATCGAGACGCCTCATAGGTCTTTCACAAAGCACATACCTTGATAAGATATTGAAGAAGTTCAATATGGATCAGTCCAAGAAAGGGTTCTTATCTGTATTGCAAGGTGTGAGATTGAGCTCGGCTCAATGCCCGACCACGGCAGAAGATATAGAAGAGATGAGTGTCATCCCCTATGCCTCAGCCATAGGGTCTATTATGTATGCCATGCTATGTACCAGACCTGATGTAAGCCTTGCCGTAAGTTTGGTAGGAAAGTACCAAAGTAATCCCGGCAAGGAACACTGGACAGCGGTCAAGATTATCCTGAAGTACCTGAAGAGGACTAAGGATATGTTTCTCATTTCTGGAGACGATGAAGAGCTTGTCGTAAAGGGTTACGTCGACGCTAGCTTCGACATAGATCTGGATGACTCTAAGTCACAAACCGGATACGTGTATATGTTGAATCGTGGGGCAGTAAGCTGGTGCAGTTGCAAGCAGAGCGTCGTGGCAGGATCTACATGTGAAGCGGAGAACATGGCAGCCTCGAAGGTAGCACATGAAGCAAGATGGATGAAGGAGTTCATCACCGACCTAGGAGTCATACCCAATGCGTTGGGGCCGATCACTCTCTTCTGTGACAACACTGGAGCTATTGCCCTTGCCAAGGAGCCCAGGTTTCACAAGAAGACCAGGCACATCAAGCGTTGTTTCAACTCCATCCGTGAAAATGTTCAAGATGGAGACATAGATATTTGCAAAGTGCATACGGATCTGGATGTCACAGATCCGTTGACTAAACCTCTTCCGCGAGCAAAACATGATCAACACTAGAACTCTATGGCTGTTCGATTCATCACAATGTAACTAGATTATTGACTCTAGTGCAAGTGGGAGACTGCTGGAAATATGCCCTAGAGGCAATAATAAAATATTATTATTATATTCCTTGTTCATGATAATTGTCTGTTATTCATGCTATAATTGTATTGTCCGGAAATCGTAATACATGTGTGAATACATAGACCACAACATGTCCCTAGTGAGCCTCTAGTTGACTAGCTCGTTGATCAACTGATAGTCATGGTTTCCTGACTATGGACATTGGATGTCATTGATAACGGGATCACATCATCAGGAGAATGATGTGATGGGCAAGACCCAATCCTAAGCATAGCACAAGATCGTGTAGTTTGTTTGCTAGAGCTTTTCCAATGTCAAGTATCTTTTCCTTAGACCATGAGATCGTGTAACTCCCGGATACCGTAGGAGTGCTTTGGCTGTACCAAACGTCACAACGTAACTGGGTGACTATAAAGGTATACTACGGGTATCTCCGAAAGTGTTTGTTGGGTTGACACAGATCGAGACTGGGATTTGTCACTCCGTATGTCGGAGAGGTATCTCTGGGCCCACTCGGTAATGCATCATCATAATGAGCTCAAAGTGACCAAGTGTTAGGTCACGGGATCATGCATTACGGTATGAGTAAAGTGACTTGCCAGTAACGAGATTGAACGAGGTATTGGGATACCGACGATCGAATCTCGGGCAAGTAACGTACTGATTGACAAAGGGAATTGTATACAGGGTTGCTTGAATCCTCGACATCGTGGTTCATCCGATGAGATCATCGAGGATCATGTGGGATCCAACATGGGTATCCAGATCCCGCTATTGGTTATTGACCGGAGAGTCGTCTCGGTCATGTCTACGTGTCTCCTGAACCCGTAGGGTCTACACACTTAAGATTCGGTGACGCTAGGGTTGTAGAGATATGAGTATGCAGTAACCCAAAAGTTGTTCGGAGTCCCGGATGAGATCCAGGACGTCACGAGGAGTTCCGGAATGGTCCGTAGGTAAAGAATTATATATAGGAAGTCAGGTTTCGACCATCGGGAAAGTTTCGGGGGTCACTGGTATTGTACCGGGACCACCGGAAGGGTCCCGGGGGTCCACCGGGTGGGGCCACCTATCCCGGAGGGCCCCATGGGCTGAAGTGGGAGGGGAACCAGCCCCTGGTGGGCTGGTGCGCCCCCCATGGTCCCCCCTGCGCCTAGGGTTGGGAAACCCTAGGGGTGGGGGCGCCTCCACCTGGCTTGGGGGGCAAGCCACCCCCCTGGCCGCCGCCCCCCCTTGGAGATCCCATCTCCTAGGGATGGTGCCCCCTAGGGGCCCTATATAAAGAGGGGGGAAGGGAGGGCATCTGCACCCATGCTCTTGGCGCCTTCCTCACCCCCTGCTACACCTCTCCCTCTCGCAGAAGCTTGGCGAAGCTCTGTCGAGATCGCTGCTGCATCCACCACCACGCCGTCGTGCTGCTGGATCTCCATCAACCTCTCCTTCCCACTTGCTAGATCAAGAAGGAGGAGACGTCTTCCCCAACCGTACGTGTGTTGAACGCGGAGGTGCTGTCCGTTCAGCACTAGGATCATCGGTGATTTGGATCACGACGAGTACGACTCCCTCAACCCCCTTCTCTTGAACACTTCTGCTCGAACTACAAGGGTATGTAGATGCACTCCTCTCTCTCATTGCTAGATGAACTCATAGATTGATCTTGGTGAAACGTAGGAAATTTTTTATTTTCTGCAACGTTCCCCAACACCTCCAGGGGTCGAGAATCGCTTCCCCACCTCCCTCCGCTGCCTCCGGGCCCTCCGCTGGTAGTGGGGGCACAGCAGCCCGCGGGCCGTACTTCAAGCGGGTCGCTGGCTGGCGGCGATGAGCAAGGAGGGTGGCGGGCCGATGGGAAGTGGAGGAGCAGGGGTGGGTGAGGGAGTCCCGGATTAGGGGGTGTCCGGATAGCCGGACTATATACTCTGGCCGGACTCCTGGACTGTGAAGATACAAGATTGAAGACTTCGTCCCATGTCCGGATGGGAATTTCCTTGGCGTGGAAGGCAAGCTTGGCGATACGGATATGTAGATCTCCTCCCATTGTAACCGACTCTGTGTAACCCTAGCCCTCTCTGATGTCTATATAAACCGGAGGGTTTTAGTCCGTAGGACGAACAACAATCATACCATAGGCTAGCTTCTGGGATTTAGCCTCTCTGATCTCGTGGTAGATCTACTCTTGTATACCCATATCATCAATATTAATCAAGAAGGAGTAGGGTTTTACCTCCATCGAGAGGGCCCGAACCTGGGTAAAAACATCGTGTCCCTTGTCTCCTGTTACCATCCGCCTAGACGCACAGTTCGGGACCCCCTACCCGAGATCCGCCGGTTTTGACACCGACATTGGTGCTTTCATTGAGAGTTCCGCTGTGCCGTCGCCATCAGGAAGGATGCCGCATCCCGTCTTTAAAGACGGCGCTGTTGCTAAAGGAGCTTTGGCTATCGGCCAAACTCTCCGGCTAGGCGGTTTTCTTATGACCGCCTGTTCGGCCGCCGCGCCGATGATGACTTCTCGGGTCATCGAAAGCAATCTCCACGTCAACTTGGAACTCACTGTGCAGTTAGATCCGATGGAGCTCTCTTCCTTAAACGAGCTCTTGGATCGCATCGCCGCCCTGGGAGTCGCTACAGACTACGATCAGATTGGGCTTAAACCCGATCCGAGAGAGATTGACTCTCCCCAGGTCACCCACCACGTCGCAGTGGTGGAGGAACAATGCGGCGAATCTTCACCCATCTTAAGGACCAGATATTTCCGGATTCCCGATCCCTCCAAGCCGGATACCCGCGGAGGGGAGGACGTCACTCAAGCCCTGAACCTAAAGTCAGGCAGCGGACTAGATTCATTGGACAACATCCAAGAACCCAAGCTTCCGAGTTCGGAAACGCCTTGGCCCCTGAGTCTTAAATTGGGCGAAGCTCCGGATTTAACTCCACCCGCCCACCCAAATATAAGGGATCTATCCCAAATTCGGCAAGAGCCCACAGAAACAGTACACCATTACTGGGCCAGATTCCTCCTGGTTATGAACAGGATAGAGGACTGCCGCGAGGAGGATGCAATTTCATTCTTCTGCAATAATTGCACGGACATCGGAATCCTCAACGCCATAAGTCGCCGTGAAATTACACGCTTCGCTGACTTGGCATCCATAGTACGAAAATACTGTGCGATGGAAAGCGTCCGGAAAACCGAAATAAAATTCTGGGACGATTCGGCCCTGAATACAACCCCAGTCCGAAATAAAAGGGCGCATTATCGCTAGGCACCTGGGCCAAACACCAAAAAGCAAAAACCCTCTATAGGGTATGGAACCGTACTGGAGGGATGGCTCAATGGACCCTGTAAAATTCATAGTACAGAGGGCGCCACACCAACTCATAGCCTTAGAGCATGTTGGATACTCCGGCAGGTGGCCAGAAGTGGCGAGGAGCTTCTAACTCCAGAATCCGCAGAGCACCAGCCCAGGAATACCAGTACGGTATCAACAGTCTTCGAGACTTTCGCATCAAACAATATGCGGAAACGAACACTCCGCAGCCTTACCGAAGTCTACCAGGTAGCAACAATAAACCCATGGAGTGACACGGCTATTACCTTTAATGCCAGTGATGAACCTAAATTCCGAACAGCCCGAGCACCAGCCGCATTGGTCCTCAGTCCAATAGTGGACGGCTTTCGACTTACCAAGGTACTCATGGACGGTGGCAGCGGATTGAACCTCATTTATGAGGAAACCCTTCGAAAAATGGAAATAGACTGGAGCCGCATTGAGCGAAGCAACACAACCTTTAGAGGAATAATCCCCAGTCGGGAAGCGTGCTGTACAGGAAAAATCACACTGGATGTGGTGTTCGGCACGCCGGATAATTACAGGTCCGAGGAGGTCACATTTCAAGTGGCCCCGTTCAGCAGCGGATACCACGCTCTGTTAGGGCGAGAGGCATTCACAATTTTTCAAGCTATACCCCATTACGGGTACATGAAGCTCAAAATGCCCGGACCCAACGGAATCATCACTCTTGCTAGTGACTCGGACATAGCACTCTGCGCCGAAAACAAGACAGCCGCACTGGCCCTTGAGGCACTATCCGAAGCCCTAGCGGCCGAAGAACTGACTGCGCTGCGCTCCACGGTGAACAGGGACGACGTGATACTCGATAAAAGATCCAAGTCCACCTCCTTTAAACCGGCGGACGAAATAGTCAAATTCCAAGTCCATCCAACGGACCCTACAAAAACGGCCTCCATTAGGGCGCAATTAAACCCTGATGTAGACGCCGCACTACGAGAATTCCTACGCGAAAATTGGGACATTTTTGCCTAGCACCCTTCAGACATGCCAGGAATCCCACGCAGGCTGGCCGAGCACAGCCTAAACATCCTAAAAGGATTCAAGCCTGTTAAGCAGGCTCTTCGGCATTTCTCTGAACCTAAGATACAAGCCATGGGAGAGAAGCTAGCCAAACTACTGGAGGCTAGATTCATCAGAGATATAAAACATCTGGACTGACTAGCAAACCTAGTGATGGAACCAAAGAAGGAGAAATCCTAGCGCCTATGCGTCGATTTCAAGGATCTCAATAAGGCTTGCCCAAAGGATCCCTTCCCCCTCCCCCGCATCGATGAAATCATCGATTCTACCACAGGACACGATTCATTTGTGTTTCCTCGATGCATACTTTGGCTACCATCAAATTAAGATGGCAGAACCAGACCAAGCCGCAACGGCATTCATCACCCCATACGGCCCATTCTGCTTCAACACAATGCCCTTCGGGCTCAAAAACATCGGCACAACATATCAGCGCATGATTCAGACATGTCTGGCAAACCAGATCGGCAAAACAGTTGAGGCATACATGGATGACGTGGTCGTCAAAACCAAGCATGTCGAAACTCTAGTAGACGACTTGAGGCTCACATTCTATAACCTCCGAACATATGACATCAAGCTTAACCCGGAAAAATGCGTTTTCGGCGTACCAGCCAGAAAGCTCTTGGGCTTCATTGTATCCGGTAGAGGAATTGAAGCAAACCCAGCCAAGATCCGAGCTCTGTCACAATTGGATATTTCAAAGGACCTCAAGGAAATACAAAAATTGACTGGATGCGTGGCGGCTCTAAGCCGCTTCATCTCCTGCTTGGGAGAGAAGGCATTACCCCTTTATCGCCTCCTCCGACGCACCGGACACTTTGAGTGGACGGATGCCGCCACGGTCGGACTCGAAGAAATAAAAGCCATATTGGCAACAAACCCGGTCCTGGCCGCGCCTAACATCGGTGAACCAATGCTATAATACATTGCGGCAACTCATCAAGTTGTAAGAGCAGTGCTCGTCGTCGAATGAGAAATGAACGGACACAAATTCCCCCTTCAAAAACCAGTTTACTACGTGTCCACTGTCCTCACTCCATGCAAGTCACTGTACCCGCATTATCAAAAGATAGCGTACGCGGTGTTCATGGCATCCCGGAAGCTACGACACTACTTTCAAGAGTGTTCAATAACAGTAGCCTCCGAAGTACCTCTTAACGATATTATAAACAACCGCGACGTGACGGGCCGGATTGCCAAATGGGCCATTGAGCTCCTCCCGTTCGACATAACCTACAAGCCACGACGAGCTATCAAGTCGCAAGTTTTGGCCGACTTTGTCGCCGAATGGACTGAAGCCGAACTCCCTAAAGAGTACGACACATATTCCAACTGGATCATGCACTTCGACGGCTCCAAAATGTTAGCAGGTCTGGGGGCTGGCGTCGTTCTGACGTCCCCAACAGGAGATATAGTTCAATATGTACTCCAGATAATGTATACGGACTCTAACAATGCAGCCGAATACGAGGCCCTTCTACATGATCTCCGGATGGCAGTCTCCATGGGCATCCAACGCCTAGAGGTGCGTGGGGATTCGAACCTCGCGATATCCCAAATAAATGGAGATTTCGATGCCAAGGATCCGAAAATGGCAGCTTATCGCAACGCCGTCCTAAAAATGTTAGCTCGGTTCGAGGGGCTCGAATTTCACCATATAGCCCAGGAAAACAATCAGGCAGCAGACGTCTTGGCACGCATCGGCGCAAAGCGCGATGCAGTCCCCCCCCAACATTTTCTTGGAGAGGCTATTCAAGCCATCCGTACAATGGGAAGGGGAATCCGGAAATAACAACCTGGACCCAGCCACAACACCTGACACCGAACATTCTAACACAATGGGAGGCTCTGCCAACGAAGTAACATCCTCAACCCATGTAATAATGGCAGTCATTGCCCCGTGGACAGAACCATTCTTAGCCTACTTAACTAGGCAGGAACTTCCCGAGGACCAAAACGAGGCACGCTGCATAGTGCGGCGATCTAAAGCCTATAAAGTCCATGAAGGAGAGCTTTACAAGAAAAGCACCACCGGAGTCCTTCAAAGGTGTATCTCCGAAGAGGAAGGGCGGAACCTTCTGGCTGAAATTCATGCCGGACTCGGCGGGCACCACGCCGCAGCCCGGGCCCTTGTCAGCAAGGCCTTTCGTACTGGATTTTATTGGCCGGCGGCCCGGGCAGATGCTCAGGACTTAGTCCAACAATGCGCCGGTTGCCAATTATTTGCTAACCAAAGCCATATGCCACCCACTGCCCTCCAAACTATACCCATCACCTGGCCCTTCACAGTCTTGGGGCTTGACATGGTTGGACCCCTTAAAGGAGGAACCCGCAAGCAAAAATACCTATTGGTCATGGTTGACAAATTCACCAAATGGATAGAGGCCAAGCCTGTTAAGACGACCGAATCCGGACCGGTGATAGACTTCATACCAGGGGTCGTACACCATTACGGCGTCCCCCACAGCATCATCACTGATAATGGCACGAACTTTATGGCCGACGAGGTAGAACTCTGGTGCAAAAACATGGGCATCAAGCTTGACTGCGCTTCAGTCTATCACCCACAAACTAACGGTCAAGTCGAGCGGGCAAATGGTCTACTCATGACGGCATCAAACCCAGACTAGTGCGATCCCTCAAGGAATCTAACACGCACTGGGTAGAGGAGCTCGACTCCGTACTCTGGGGGCTGCGGACCATGCTGAATCGCACTACCGGATTCACACCATTCTTTATGGTATACGGCGCAGAGGCTGTTCTGCCCTGCGACATAATTCATGACTCACCTCGCGTGCGCATGTACGAAGAAAGAGAAGCCGAACTCGATCGGCAGGACATTTTGGACGCTTTGGAGGAGGAGCGCGATGTGGCAAAAGCCCGTTCCGCATTTTATCAACAGCAGGCTCGAAGATATCAAAGCAGAGAAGTACGGGCCAAAACTTACAATATTGGCGAATTAGTTCTACGCCTGCCGGACAAGAAAAAGGACAAACTCAAAGCCCAAATGGGAAGGTCCCATCATAATCGACCAAGTCCTGACTGGCGGAGTGTACCGCCTGCGAAACTCATCGGATAACCGACTCGAGCCGAACCCATGGAACGCAGCCCGTCGACGAAGATTCTACGCCTAGCGCCGAACTCTGTGTTCGTCTCCTTCCTCTATCCATTTTTTACACTTTAGCTGTCTTATATTTCTCTCCTTCTCCCTCCTTTTCTCTTACATCCTTTTAAGGGCTCGTTTGCGCCTCGTTCGCACACAATTGACGCGCTATCCACACTCATTATACCTGGGGGCTTCCTTAATAGAAGCTTGTTTATACGGGCCTCATGCCCAACACATGTGTCACACTTCCGCATGTACCTTTTATTCACCATTATATGCATCGATATGACTTAAGTTTTGGCCAAGCTGGGTTGCCTGGCTCCTGTGCTTACCCCTATGTTCCCGATTGTTTGGCTAGGCGGTAAAGGGAGCACCTCTGTGATTGTTACTGCCGGGTCAGCCAGATGTGTACCTCAGACTGGGTGAAGCCGAAAGCTAGCGTTCTTAAGGGAATATTCGGTCGGTGAACTAAAAGATGATTTTTTTAACTCGTTTATTTATCCGCCCCCAGATGCTTTTCTGCTTTTTTCGCAGTCCGGACATGCACTTTAGGGCATGCCTCCGAGGGAAAGGAACCCCTAACGGAACTATTCTCCCTAGAAGATGTTTCTTACTAACCATGTAATATAACATAACTAGTTGGGCACTTGTCTGATAAAGCACTAATGACCCCTACGCCTGGTCTCCACACATGCCTCGGTTCTTACATAACCGAGAGGGTATTCGGACACACTCTGGACTATCGGGTCCCGAGGTCGAAGCGAAAAGGTCCGCCATGACAAACGATCTACAATCCGGCTAGAAGGCATTTTACATGTAATTTTAAATTACATAGTCAATTTGACTGGGTATATTCCTCTTCAATACCATCCAACAGGCTGTCTAGTTTACAGTCCTGTTGGGAATATTTGGCGGCTAACTCTACCTGGCCATACACTAAACTGACAGAGATCTCCTTCCCATCGGGCCCTACAGGTCCAACCTCGGCCATGTGGTTTGGGTCAGCCTCCCTAGCACCTTGACGGCAGGCCGATATCTTCCATAATTGGAAGCGCCGCTGCACTCCCTTCAGCTTCTCCGCAAGCTCTCCAAGGCCTTCGGGCATGGAGACGGACGACCACAAGGCCTGGGCGACGCCTTGCATCACCTATCGAACTCGTTTGTGCAGTTGTGAGAGCTCGAGAAGAAGGTCACCCGTAGAACAGGGCATTTCCTCCGCAGGTTGACCTGTCAGCATACCTACAGACATAACTCTGTCAATTGACTTCCTCGCCGAACTCTTCTTTTCGTAGTTCGTTCAAGCACTTACTAAAAATGCCGCGTCGAAGCCGCCGATTCTCCTTCACGGAGTCTGACAGCCGAGCACGAACATCCTTTAGTTCCTTGCCCAGCTGGGTGTTGGCATCTTGGAGCTTATTCTTCTCTCGCCTCACCCTCGTAAGCACGCTCTCGCCAGCCTTTAACCGGCGCAAGAGTTGTTGCTTGTTTGGATCCACTCCGGCGGCATCTGCAATGTTATTGTCAAATTTGCAAGCACGCCGCACTCTTCAACATACTTATCTTTCGAAGCATATATTACCAGAGGGGGTCTCCTTGGCCTCCCCTGTCGCGGCTAGTGCGGCCTCAAGTTGGGCCTTGCACTCTTCCAGCTCTTGGGACAGTTGGGTATTCTTTTCTGTAAGATCCTGCATAACAAATGATCCTTAAATCAGTTGTTCTAACTATTTCAAGTCTCGGGGGCTACTGGCATATATAACCATCAAATTTTCTCACCCGCATGTCTTTTACATACTGCTACGTGGCTCTGGCTAGACCATTTTGAGCGGCACGGGGGTACGCATCTCCTATATTAAAGGCATCCAATGCCTCTTGGGAGAAACAAGCGTCACGAAGAATTGTCCGGCGACGCCTTTGGTTCATGGCACTCTCCACCTCGGAATTGGTGGCAAACAGCCCGTCCGCATCCTCTGTCGGAGGAGAGTCCGGTGCGCGCCTCGTCTTCGCCTCCACTTCCAGACCCGGCCTTGGAGCCTGGCCGGTAGAGGCACGATTGGCAACCTCTCCGGATATAGTCCGGCGAGCGCTCTTCTTCCTGGAAAAAGCACGAGCGTTAGTATGCCTTGAGGGAATACAACCTGGGAATAAAATGGCACGCCATACCATTGCGCTGGCGTCTCAATCCGGACCTCACTTCTTTTCAGCCTGCTAGGCCTTGAAGCCCCTTGTTGGCTAGTCGCCGCGGGCTCGGCCCTCTGTGAGGCTGGAAGTAGTCTGGGATAATTAGCCGTAATGGCAACTAATGTGTTATCCTTGCTCAATTGATGAAACACCCCATCAATCAGCTCCACACATAAGTCCGGGTCCTCTTGGGAGTCCGGGTCGAGGGACCGTTCCGGGTCCTCGGGTTGTGGAGGAGGGCTGTTTATCTCCTTCATAGTCTGGCGCAGCTCCTGCGTTGAAATTGCTAGACTAAGTACTTAACTATGGGAATATGAAACGAATGGGCAAGTGAAAGTGTTCGCTTACCCAGCTTGGAGGATTGTACATAGAAAATCTGCCCCATGGGTTGACGCGGAGGAATTCCTCCTCTTCTACCTTCTACAAAGCGGATAAGATCTTTATTAGAGCGGCGGCCGATTCCGGCCCCTTATGGCCACACCGGGTGGCGTCGTCCCCCCTGTTGAAGTCCCACATGGGGTGGCCTCTGTACTGAAGCGGCTGCACCCCCCGCATAATGCATGTGGCCATGACCTCAATCATGGTCAGCCCGGAATGAGCTAACAACCTTATCCGGTTCATCAGATAAGGGACATCCTTGTCATTCTCCTTCTGAGGGCTCCGTGGACGCCAGCTTAGGCGCTTATTCAGAGGAGCATTATCGAACTCAGGGAGGCCGACCCGAATAGGGTCCGACAGGGGGACGTCTTCTATATAAAACCATTATGAAGGCCAGTCTTCGGACGCCTTCTTTGGGGTTCTGGATAGATATCCGGTCCCGGTGATGCGCCATAGTTCGGCTCCGCCCACTTGATATATCGACCCCTCCCGAGAACGGGGCACGAGGCAGAACATCTTCTTCCACAGCGCGAAATGGGCCTCGATGCCCAAAAATAGCTTGCAAAGGGCTATGAAGCCCGCAATATGCAATATGGAGGCAGGCGTAAGGTTGTGTAACTGGAGGCCATAGAACTCCAGGAGCCCCCGGAGAAACGGATGAATTGGAAATCCGAGCCCTCTTATCAAATAAGGGACAAGGCATACTCGCTCTCCTTTGGAGGGATTAGGGACGCTCTCCGCTTGCTCTCCGCCATTATAGGTGGCAAGCCCAGCTCGAACTGGGACCATGTAAGCTGGGGGGAGAAGCCCCTTGGCTTGGAGCGCCACTAGCTCGCTGTGCGGGACAGAACACCTCTCCCAATCTCCAGGCTGAGAGCTGGGGGGGGGGGCGAGAGGAGGAGTTGCGTCGACCGGCCATAATGGAATGGATCTCTGTCGAATGCGCTCCGATGAATACTCGTGGGGGGAGGATGGTGTGATTCAGATCTAAATCCCCGTCTCTTTTATAGACGGCCCATTTGCGCAGCTAGGGGGGTAAATGAAAAAACACCATGTCTTTTCGCATTCGTTTGACACGTGGAAGATGGCCATTATTGGGTGCAGAAGCCAAGGAGCACAACGTTCACCAGAAGTCGGACACTATTCAACAGGTATATGGGATTTGGAGAAGAACCCGCCTTGCAATGCCGAAGACAAATTTGCGCGCCGGACTCATCGTCATTGAAGCCTGGTTCGGGGGATACTGAGGGAGTCCCGGATTAGGGGGTGTCCTGATAGCCGAACTATATACTCTGGACGAACACCTGGACTGTGAAGATACAAGGTTGAAGACTTCGTCCCGTGTCCGGATGGGACTTTCCTTGGTGTGGAAGGCAAGCTTGGCGATATGGATATGTAGATCTCCTCCCATTGTAACCGACTCTGTGTAAACCTAGCCTTCTCCGATGTCTATATAAACCAGAGGGTTTTAGTCCATAGGACGAACAACAATCATACCATAGGCTAGCTTCTAGGGTTTAGCCTCTCTGATCTGGTGGTAGATCTACTCTTGTACTACCCATATCATCAATATTAATCAAGCAGGAGTAGGGTTTTACCTCCATCGAGAGGGCTCGAATCTGGGTAAAAACATCGTGTCCCTTGTCTCCTGTTACCATCCGCCTAGATGCACAGTCCGGGACCCCCTACTCAAGATCCGCCGGTTTTGACACCGACAGTGGGGATCCTGGTGGTCGACAGCAGCGGAAGAATCCGACCGGCGAGCGAGGGGGTTCGGGGCAGAGCCTCGCGAATGTTATGTGCTTCAAGTGTGGTAGAATGGGACACTACCAGGTGGGGTGCGAGTTTCCTCCCGTGTGCTTCGTTTGCAAGGTGGAGGGGCACACGTCGAACAACTGCCCATCCAAACAAGCGAAGCCGGAACTTATGATGTATGGTTTTGGGGTGAAAGATCAGGGCTTTTATATGCTTGAGGGGGGCGCTGATACCGAAGTTAGCCTGCCAGCCAATGCGGCATCGCTTGTGGTGACCGATGGAGAGGCCACGAAGGAGTCAGTCAAGATCGACCTGGGAGACATGTGGGACTCGGAGTGGGACTGGCAAGTGCGTCAAATTCGGAAGAATTGCTTCTCGTTGGTGTACCCGTCCAAGGCTGCCCTTCGGATGGCTAAGAAGAGAGGCACCATTACGCTTCCTATCAGCGTTCACAAGGCAAAGGTGGGAGAGACTTTCTCCGAGCCGCATGTGGTGTCTTGGTTACAGGAGTGCTGGGTCCGGATCACTGGCATCCCGGACAAGCTTCGTCAAGCCCCACTCATCAAGGAATTTCTGCGGGTGGTGGGAAAGGCAGTGCTGATCAATGGGCTCACAACTGCCAGGCCAGACATGGGAGGAATCTGCGGTGCTCCAGTCCATGGTAAAATCTGGTGCAGGGATCCAACAAAAGTCAGTGGCATGTTTGAAATTTTCCGCGAGATGAGTGGCTTTATGATGCGTGTGGAACGTGAGGTGGGAGGTCCGCTTGCCCCGTCCCCTTCGTCTCCTCCTCATCCCCGGGCACCTACCAATGACGACAAGGAGTGCGAAAATGGGCCAACCCACAGTCTGACCACCGGCGAGTGGGAGGCTGTAGGTGCTAAGGCCAAGGACTCCACTCGTGATGGGGCCTCGACTACAAAAGGGGCGTCTAGGGGCATTGGCAAGCAAATGCTAGGCTCGGGTGCTGGGATAGAGTTGGTCAGGGCGAGGAAGGAGCCCGAGATGTGCCCGATTCTGCCTCCAGTGAACACGTCGCGCATGTTGCACCGTGAGGTCACCCCCTGCCCATCGACGTGGACCAGTATGGCACCAATATGGACATGGGGGCCTTGGGCCTGAGCGGGGGCAAGTCAGTGTCTTCCCCTTCATCATGCAGCTTGCCGGTAGCGACGGCTGGGCTGGGCCAAGCAGCGCGGGTGGTTATGTCCAGCATCATGGCTGCCTCCCCGATTCCGAGCGCGTCTTCAACTCCGAGGTCGTCAATGTCATGCTCCTCGCCTCCCGTGCGTTCAGCGGCTTCGACAACAATCCCGCAACTGGTTGGCGCCAAGGCTATGGTGGAGGCCATTGATCCAGCGAACCTTGAGTCACGCTTTGAGGGGGAGGAGTTCCTGGAGAATCGGCTTCTGGCCGAGGACTGCACAGATGCGTTCGAGGCTATCCAGGTTGGAGGGGTGGCAAGACGGTGAGTCTTCAAGGCCAGGCTGGAGGAAACGCTTCTCCGGTGCTGGCGTCTAGGGCTAGTTCAAGGGTGGCCGCATCCAAGGCATCGCAAATGATGGAGAAGGCCATGAAGCTCAAGGTTAGCAAGGGCCTCCAAGGTATATTTTCCAAACCCACTACCCGATCCATGTCCTCCATTAAGGTTTTAGCGCTTGCTTCGGATGCCCACTTGTTGAGAGTGGCTAAGGATAGTAACATGATCTTGGGGTTGGAGGAGCGAACCCCACTTGAGGTGTTACCGGGCTTTTGCGCCTAGGAGGCGGCTCAGGCAGCTATTGCCGAGGCGGTTGCTCATCAAGATCTCGTGTGGACGGCCCTGGCCAAGATCCGGGTGCGCGAGGAGGCTGGGACTGTCAGGGAGCCGACTGTGCCAGTCGATCGCGCGACCTCGCGTCGCGAGCGAGGGAGGGGCCGGGGTGGCGGCTGAGGTCGTGGTCATGGTCGCGGGAGACCCAACTCCTCCAGGGCGGAACTAACGAATGAGGTGGCAGGGGCCCGATCCCCCTCGTTGTCAGAATGAGGGGCCTGATATGGAACATTCGGGGGTTTGGGCAACTGGATCGGAGGCGGCAACTAATCGAGTACATTAGGGACCAACGCATTGATTTTGTGGGCCTGCAAGAAATGATCCGTTCGTCCTTCTCTCAAGTGGAGTTGGACTCGCTTGGTGGGACCATGGGGTTCCAGTGGGAGTGAGTCCCGGTGTTTGGCCGTTCGGGAGGCATTCTCCTTGGGGTTAACAGGGAGACCTTCTAAGTTCTATCATATTCGAGGGGAAACTCTTTCATAGGAGTGGAGATTATACAAAGAGATATTAACTTCAAGTGGGAGTTATTAGTGGTGTACGGACCGACTGATCATTCTAGGTCCGTGGATTTTTTGCGTGAATTACACACCAAAGTGTGCCAGTCTGCGAATCCTTTGGTCATAGCTGGAGACTTTAATCTTACCAGTTCAAGAGAGGATAAGAGCAACCAGGTTATTAATGATCAACATCTTGTGGATGTGTTTAATGAGTGGGTGGCGGACTTGGTGCTTATTGAGCTGCAGAGGGTTGGAGCCCGCTTCTCATGGTCGAACAACCAGGAAAATCCAATCCGTAGCGTGCTAGATAGAGTGTTCATTTCGACAGAATGGGAGGCGAGGTTTCCCGCATGCTCGCTCATTGCAGAAACAAGACTAGGATCAGATCATTGCCCACTTACCCTATTGTCCGGGGAACGATTCCGACACATACCGAAACGGTTCTACTTCGAGAAGCAATGGTTACGCCAGCCAGGTTTTACTAAGAGGGTGTCCCACATTTGGCAAGACGCCCCGGCTCATATACCCCACCGATATGGACCTCTTTGTGATCGCCTCGACGAATGGCAGCACTGCATCCGTCATTTGAGACATCATTTGCGGGGGTGGGGGGCAAATGTGGGGAGTCAGTTACGAGACCATAAAGCGCATCTCCTGGAGGAAATAAAGACTCTAGACCATCAGGCCGATAATAATGCCCTGTCTCCTGACGGTTGGGCAAGGAGATACGAGGCGGAGGCTGAAATGGTCTTCATCCTAGAATGTGAAGAAATCTACTGAAGCAGAGAGGGAAACAAAAATGGGTTCTCAAAGGGGACGCGAGCACGGAATTTTTTCGCGCTATTGCAAATGGCCGGCGACGTCGATGTACCATCCGGGTCCTGTGGGAGGGGACCGGATCTTTTCCGGGGAGGGGGAGTTATGTACACATATTGATAACTTCTATAGGCAGCTGATAGGGTCCACCGACGAGGAGGGGGGGCGGCCCGACTAGGGCCAGATATGTGGTGACAAGAGAGGAGAGTTTTGGCCGAAGACAACCGAAAACTCACACAACCTTTCTCCTTTCAGGAGGTGACTAATAACCTATGGGAAATGCGGGCCAACACGGCACCGGGGCCTGATGGGTTTCCGGTGACTTTCTATAAAAAATTCTGGAACATAGTGGGACAACAATTTTGTGGCCTAGTCCATGACTTCATGCTAGGAAAGATCGACATTAAAAGGCTCAGTTATGGGGTGTTGACTCTATTGCCAAAGGTCCAGGGGCGAACAACATTCGGCAATTTCGCCCGATCACGCTTATCAATGTAAGTTTCTGCGTGATGGTTCCACAACTCGAGTGGCACCAGTTGCCAAAAAAATAATTGTTGAGAGCCATACAACCTTTATTCGGGGCCGGAGCATCCTCGATGGGGCAGCAGTCCTGCATGAGGTGCTTCACGAGCTTGAGGAAACTAAATAGGAGGTGTTTATTCTCAAAATTGACTTTGAAAAGGCCTATGATAGGGTAAGATGACATTTCCTAGAGGAGGTGCTTAAGGGGAAGGGTTTTGACCCCCTATGGTTAAGTTGGATGCGACAGTTGGTGAGGGGTGGCCAAAGGGCCATAAACTTGAATGGGGAAGTGGGAGCATTCTTTAGAAATCAAAGGGGGTGCGGCAGGGAGACCCAATTTTGCCGCTTCTTTTCAATACCTTGGTCGATGCCCTTGCCTCAATCCTGGACCATGCCAAGGAGGCAGGTCAGATCTCCGGTGTGGCCTCCGGGATTATACCTGGGGGCTTCTCACATTTGCAATACGCAGATGACACCCTCATATTTATCAAGAATTCAGAGCGGGAGATATCAAACTTAAAATTCTTGTTAATGTGCTTCGAGGAGATGTCGGGGCTCAAGATAAACTTTGATGAAAGTGAGGCATTTGTCACGGGAGGTGATTTAGAATCCCAGCTAAGAGCGGCGCACATGATGAACTGTGAATTAGGGTCTATCCCAATGAAATACCTGGGAATGCCTATATCATCACGAGTGTTATCGATGGGAGATTTCCAACCTATCGTGGATATGACTGTGGCTAGGGTGGAACCGTGGCAAGGCAAAATCCTTGCCTCGGGTTGGAGGCTAGTTCTCATCAATGATTGCCTCACAAACATCCCTATGTTCATTATGGGCTTCTATCTCCTTCATGACGGTACTCATGCAAAGCTGGACAAGGTGAGATCCCGCTTCTTTTGGGCAAAGGAGGACGGGAAACAAAAATACCACATCGTCAGGTGGGATAAGATATGTGAACCAAAGGAGGTGGGAGGCCTGGGGGCCATAAACACCAAGGTTACACTACAAAAAAAAGACACATCCGTGACATTTTGGGCCGAACGAATTTTTTTCCTGTCATACTTATGACACTTCTATGACGATATTTGTGACAAAACCCGGTATCATAATAGATGTGGTGGGCTCCTACTTCTATGACAAAAAATCATGATAGAAAATGGGCTTTTCGTCCTGGGCGGACCCGAGACGCAGCTGCATGACATTCTTTGGGCTGTCCATGACGGAAAAAAATTGTGGTAGAAGCGAGGGCGAGGAAAATTTCAGGGAGTTCCCGGTTACGGTGGGTGGTCGGGTGCTGAGCGATGCGTGTTTCTCTCGTACGCGTACACGCGTGTGTGCGAGGCGTTGGCTCTAACTGAACCTGAGCGAGGCGTTGGACTCTAACTGAACCCGAGCGATTGCACTGCAGGCTACGCGTTACTGAACCCGAGCGATCGATCGATGGCTGTTAACTAAACTCGATCGAGCGATTCCTTCGCTACTGCTTCTAACTGAAGTCGATCGATGCTGCCTCTGGATGA